>NC_034184.2:25001694-25209194 GCF_002021735.2 Oncorhynchus kisutch
AAAAAAATCCGACACACCCTGGTGACGACAACAAAATACAGGGAAGCTGTGATGGCTGATGTGATGCTTTTCTGGCTCAATAAATCCCAAGAGACCGAGTGACATTTTGTTTATTTAGAGCTATGGGTAACTATGTGTCTACGATGTTTGAGCGAATAAATACATTTTTTCTTTGAGAGACCTTACAAATGTTATGCATCAGATTATTGAAAATAAAGTGAACAATGTAAAGTTCTACACAACCCACAATACAGGGGTTATTGTAGAGCGTGTGTTAAAAATGGAGGCAAATCATGAAACATGTCCGACATACGGCGAGAGTTTACAATGGTCACATATGGTATCAAGGCTTGTTGAGGGATTCTGAAGAACTAGAAATAACTTTGGCTAAGATTTTACATTATTTGTTTGAACCACCCTTTAATGTGAATGTGTATCATATTTGTTGTTATATACTTATATATCAGACGTGTGTGTTTTAAAAATTCAGCGAAACAACCTGTAAATCTAAACAATATATACAGGGTGTTGCATGCTGTGATTGTTGAGAAAACGGGGACTTGTATCTTGCAACAAATCCTGAATTGTCTGTATACGTAATAATTGTTGCATTCTTAAATAAAAATTCACAAACTGAAATGTTGTCGTTATATGAAAGTGGCTCATTACAGTTATTGTACCTCAGAGAGGCAAGAAGGATGGCTGAGCAGCTGTTGAAAAACATATATTATAATCCCTCTAACCCCGGGTCTTATGGGGGTAAAGAGCGTTTACAGAGAGCTATAGTCGAAGAAACAGGTAGTCTGTTAAGCGATGCTAAAGTGAATGAATGGTTATCAGAGCAAGATGCCTACACTCTACATAAACCTGTAAGAAAACATTTTCCAAGAAATAGAGTTTTTTCTACGCATCCATTATCCCAATTTCAGGCGGATCTATGTGACATGCAGTCCCTTGCCGATAAAAATGATGGAAATCGCTACATGCTAACGGTTATAGATATTTTCTCTAAATTAGCCTATGTAAGGGTGTTAAAAATAAGAGCGGGGCAGAGGTGACCAGGGCCTTTGAATCGATCTTGAAGGCAGGAGGCGCCCCAAGAAAGTGCAGACGGATGGCGGAAAAGAATTTTTTAATAAAACATTTCAGAAGCTAATGAATAAGTATAATATAGTACATTTTGCTACAGGCTCTGATTTGAAAGCTTCGGTTGTGGAACGCTTTAATAGGACTTTGAAAGAGCGGATGTGGCGCTATTTTACAGCTCACAACACCAACCGATATACAGACATAGTTCAGGATTTAGTAAACGGTTACAACCACAGCTACCATAAGACTATACGTATGAAGCCCTCGGAGGTCTCTTCGGAAAACTCTTTTCAAGTCTTTAAAAATATGTATGGTTTGTTCCCACTTCGCCGTAAGAAAAAAATGACTTTTAAATTCCTAGTGGGTGACTTGGTGCGTATATCAAAGTTGAGGGGTGTTTTCGACAAAAAATACGAACAAGGCTTTAGCTCGGAGTTGTTTACCGTTACCGAATGTCTGCCACGCATTCCGCCGGTCTACAAATTAAAAGATTATGACGGGGATCTTATAGAGGGATCTTTTTATGAGAAGGAATTACAGAAGGTCCAGTTGGGTAAAGACAAAGTCTTTCACGTGGAGGAGATTCTAGATCAGAAGAGAGAAAAGGGTAAAAAATGGTTGCTGGTCCGCTGGAAAAACTGGCCTCAAAAGTTCAACAGTTGGGTATTGGAGCAGGATGTGGTGGAGGCAACGGGGGTTAATTTAAACCCCTAGTCATGATAACTAGCGCATCATTCGCGTGTACACAGTTGGGCATCATGGAACACAGCGGCTTCTACCTGACTCTCCCCAGTAATGCGTCGGCACAGATATATCGTAATAATCAGAGTTCGAAGTATACAACCAATTTTCCAAAGCCTATAGAGTTATCAGAGGCTTGGGAAGTAGGTCTCAGCGAGATTACATACCCCCATAGTTGGTATAATATCAAAGCTAAGGACCGTGATTTTTATTGCAAAAGGTTCTCGGAACCTGCGAAACTTATTAAGCTTAAAAAAGGTTTCTATAGAACCGTCGACAGGATCGTCTCAGAGTTGAATGAACACCTAACCCTGAACAAGATGGAAATATTCCTATTCTACAATCCAATCCATAAAAGGATACAAATCTCAGGGCCTGCTAACGGAGGTATAAAGACCAGCGGTAATTTATCCTACATGTTGGGGATGGGTCCCAATAAATGGACGTATGTGAACGATAAATTATTCCCATTCCCTGCGGATATACATGCAGGCTTTTACAACATATTTGTCTATACCGACATCATAACCTATCAAAGGGTCGGAGACAGCTGTGTGCCCCTCCTGCGAACAGTTCATATAGACGGCAAGGATGGGGACATCGTCACTGTCAATTATGACAAGCCGCACTACGTACATGTCAGCAAGAACTATATTGAAAACATTCTGGTTGAGCTTAAAACGGATCAGAACGAAAACATTGAATTTACTTATGGTAAAACGATTGTAAAACTCCACTTTAGACCCACCAAAACCTCTCTACATATATAATAGCTGTATTATATTTATAAACATAATACAAATAAAAGGGTTATGGAGCACCATCAGCTCGACCCTAACCGTTATGTTTCATACTATGTGGATCAAGTGGGTAATGGACTACCAGGATATCATGGAGCGCCGACAATGTATGGTTCGGGGATAGGAGGTATATTCCGTAACCTCTTCAGGATGGTTTTACCGTTTATGAAGAGAGGCTTCAGCATAGCCAAACCACATTTAAAATCAGCGGCTAAAAATATAGTAAGTGAGGTTGTAGCCAATGCTATGACCCGAAGGGCGTCACCAGAGGTGGAGCATCAAGAAGGCTCGGGGCTTATGATATTGTCTCGAAGGCCAAAAAAGAGACCTCCTGGTTTAAGGCGTAGACCTGCACCTAAAAAGCGGCGGTTAACTGTTAAAAGAACCTCAGTAAGTCAAAGACGGGGTAAAGTGAGGAGGTCTGTACCAAAACAGGCTAAAAGAATACTAGGAAGTATTTTCTAAAAGAATAAGTGACATGGCTCTTTTACATCGAATGTCCTCTGAAGCTATAAAGACAGAACTTGATCTTTTCACGGCACCGTTAACGCAGCATTCAATAGATAGATCCAGTTATGTGGAGATAGCCCCTCTCTCTGCTATTACCGATAACGGGCCTATCGAATTTTTCATACCAGGCCATGGTGACAACTATCTGGACCTCAACAACACCTTGGTGCATTTACGTCTAAAAGTGACCAAAAGAGATGGGTCTAATATTGCAGACGATGCCAAAGTGAGTCTCATTAATTACCCCTTGGCCACCATTTTCTCCCAAGTTGATGTGACTTTGGGTGAACGCCTAATCAGTCAAAGCAGCGCTACATACCCTTATAGAGCCATCATGGAGTGTTTACTAAACTACTCCGAAGACACTCTCAAAACCCAATTTAGCGCCGGGCTGTTTAGCAAGGATACTGCAGGAGCCTCTATGGAATCGACAGACCCTTCCACCGGTGCAAACAAAGGACTAGCGGCACGAGCTCGCTACTGCGCCGAATCTCGAGAGTTTCATTTGCTAGGCCCTATACACTCTGACATTTTCTTTCAAGAACGGTTACTCTTAAATTCGGTTGATTTAAGATTAAAATTAACCAGGGCCAAGGATGATTTTTGCCTGATGTCTCCCCAAGACGGGGATTTTAGTTTGAAAGTGTTGGGGGCAACCCTTTTTATTAAAAAAGTATCTGTATCTCCGGCCGTGCGCCTGGGTCACTCACATGCTTTGATGAAAGGAAATGCCCTTTACCCTCTCCAAAGAATTACCATGAAAACCTTTAGCATACCTGTGGGCAGTAGAATCTGCAGTCAAGAAAACCTATTTCTAGGCCCTTTACCTAGATATGTGGTTATAGGTCTGGTTGATCACGCCTCTAATACGGGCAGTTTAGATAAAAACCCCTTTAATTTTCAGCACTTCAATGCAGAGTATGTAGCGCTCTGTCAGGACGGACGTCAGGTTCCGGCGAAGGCTTTCCAACCACAATTTAATAACAACATATCTGTGCGAGAATTTTACAATCTATTCCTGGCTACAGGGCGACATCTAAAAGATCTCTCTTTACCTATTGACAGAAATGATTTTGCAGAGGGTTACACATTGTATGCTTTCAATTTATCACCTGATGATGACACCTCAGGAAATCTGTCTGTGGTGTCCCAAGGTAACCTCAGGCTGGAAATGCGTTTCCGTACACCTTTAGCCTGTACAGTTAGCATGATTGTTTACGCATGCTCTGATTCAATCTTGGAAGTGAATGCCCGAAGACAGGTCTTAGTGGATTATTATTAAGGACCTTTGAACAAAGACATGAATACCCAAGAGTTGGACGGGCTCATGAGCCGCTTGATTGGAAAACAATTTTGTGGAGTGTTGGCTTGTGATGAATTACCTATGGAGATATGGTCTGAGAGGCCTGCAATGTTTATTGTCAATACCCATCCTAAACACATGCCTGGTGAACATTGGCTAGCTATGACATTAGAACAGGAAGGTGGACGAAAAATCTCAACTTTTTTTGATTCCTATGGCTTTCCCCCCGGTTTTTCACATTTCCCTAAATCTATTAAAGATTTTTTGACCCTAAACGGTACAAAGATCTACTACAACATCAAACAAGTGCAAGATAACCTTTCCACTACATGCGGTCACCACTGTGTATTTTACCTGTGCCAAAGAGCCCGGGGAGTTTCTTTTGAAGATGTTATGTCTCTTTATAAGGATGATTTAAGAAGTAATGATAACCTTGTATCTTGTTTTGTTAGAAAATATCAAAAGTGTTCAAATGTGTGTCCTTTAAGAACGCGTAATCAAGGCGTATGCTCACGTCATATGTTTCAAGAATGCCACAAATGTTAACTTGCTTATTTTTCAAATAAAAAATTTATTGAATTTAATCATAGTCATTCAAAAGTCATTTTCAAAAGTCTAACCACGCCGAGAGATCGGGTTTAGGAAAAGGTCCTGAGACGTTCATGGGAGTAAATGAGTTAGCATCATCGCTTTCATATGGGGCCGGTGTCGTTGGGGCATCTTTAGGGGTGCTGTATCTCGTTGAAGGCTTTTGTTTTAAAGCTTGAATCTGTTGACGAAGCTTATGGTTGGGTACACCGGAGAGGGGGATGTTGAGGATTGCCAGGGCCTTAAGAAACTGACGCCAGCCGGGAGGCCTTCGGTCATCAGCAACCTTGTGGGCAGCCGTGGTACTTTTAAGCAAGTCCTGCATATGGGACCCCCTAACCACAGAGCCCTGAAGGATAAACTCTCCAGAGTCGTTCCAAGCAGCTATCCCCTTTGAGTCTTTTATCTTGTTCATAATGTATTTAACATTCTTCCTGTTACGTAAAGGCACATGTGTCAGTAGGTCATGCATAACTTTATCTTCAAATGGCATTTGAGCTTCACCCGACATATTATCGCCACTAGGTAAGATCGACGGTACAGGCCTTACAGGGGCATGGCTATCGTTAGGTTCGACATCTGTTAAAGGGTCCGGTAGGGAAAGGGTTAAATGGTTAGTCTCTCTCTCCCCTTGCTTTACCCGAGTCAAATACCTTTGCATTAGGTTTGTGTATTTTTGAATCTTATCATAGGGGTTCAATCCTTTTCGGTTCAAAACATCCTTCATGGCCGTATCCAAATCATTTTCCGCTGTTTGTCTGATATCTTCAGGACCCTGCATTTGTTTTTTAAGTCTATCCAACTCTTGTTGAGGCACCAAGTACATTTTAGTGGCCATCACACCCACGTGTTCAACCACCACGTCTGGCCGCAATAAGGCTGGTGATGAAGGGCACGGCTATACTGAGTAAAGGTAGAAGAAAACCCCCAGACTGTTGTATACTATGTCTTTTCTTTTGAAGACTGGCCCTTTTATTGGCAAAGAGTTTGATCGCTGTCTTTTGTCTCCTTAATTTTTTCAATTGGTTCAGGGTGAGTGGAATGCGTCCTTTGAGAAGATTCAAAGCAATCTCACATAGGGCTAATATGAGATCTGAAGAACAGCGACCCAAGATGGCCTTCCGTTCTTTAGCTGTAGAACCTACTAGCCTTCTCAAGAGGGGGAGGTTTCTTTTTAAACGCAGAGACATAGCGTTTACTTTTTAGGAAGGTATGCAGCAGGCCTCTCCCCCGGAAACAGCCCTGTACGTAGCCTAAGGTGTTCTGGAGTATTTGCTTTTAAATCCACGATTAAATAAGAAAATGGCTCTTTGGTAGCGTCCTCATAGCTCTCCATAAAGTATGATTTCCGTCCAGGGTACATCTGCTGAGCTAGAGTGCTAATTTGCAGTTTGTCTCTAGGATTTTTAAACAATACCATGTAGTTGGCATTCAAGCTAATGGTCCGACTATTTTTACCTTGGTGAAACACATTCTGGACCAAGTAAAGCACGGACAGGTTTCTATGATGAGTATATTGGGTAAAAGCTCGTGCAATTTCAGGGTGTTCGCTACCAGCAAATAGCATATCGTCCAAAACCAGCAGATTATTTACATGTGGGGGGAGAAGTTCATCATCAGACAGAGAATCGGGTATTCCTTCAACAAACTTGATTTTTATTGTCTTCAATAATTCATCATACAGAGGTTGGTAACATGAATAACACCATACAATATTGTCAGGCTTTTGAGATAACACATGTTCAGAATTCTCTAAAATACTTTTTACAAAAAAAGTTTTGCCACTGTTTGAAGGGCCGGCAATTAATGCTGAAAAAGGCAATTGTAGCCGGGGGTCAAAACCCTCGACAGCAGTCATAATATCTTAAGCTTTAAGACACACTGGGGCTTGTAGCATAAGTCAGTAGCCAAAGGGCAATGTGGTACCGTCAGGCAATAGCTGTCTCTTGTCATAGACTACCCTGAATCTTTTAGTGAGTGGTGCGTTTCTTAGATGGAACCCCTTTTTATCCCTCACTATTTTGTTGTAGGAGCTCAAAATCTCCAAGTCACTATTCTTGTCCTTTACGAACCCCTCGACCAAGCGCGTGATTGATTCCAAGTTTACACGCGGTGCATTTTCATAGTTTTGAGTCACGCCTTTGGCTTTCAACACCACGTGATTGGCTTTAGTCCTAAAAGCATAGCTTTTTGGACCACATGAGGACCATTCTGTAATATGGTCACCCTCTTCGAGTTCACTCGTTAAACCCCCAAGATAGTTGCTAAGTGGGGGGGTCCAATCCCCCGGTTTGCTTACATAGACCACAGAGTCTGTGTCGTGGTAAAGAACCCGCCTCTGAAGCTGTTCCATGAGGGTGTACAGTTCAAGGCGGCCATAGGCTGTGGTAAATGCTGCAAGAAACACATTTACATTACCCGGGGGTAGAACCCACTTTTGGTGGCGCCTCCATTGCACCAAGGCAATGTCTTGACTCAAGAAGGAAAAATGTGAAATTTCGTATTGGTCCGAAAAAACAAATTCCAAAAATTCTTCGGGGTCTTTAATGATCGAAGTTGTTAGCATATTGCATCTCTGCGCTAATTTCCCCCAAAGGGAGTTCAAGTACAATTTCGACACATTTCTTTTGGTTTTGTTGACCTCTATTCTGTCAGGGTCAAGAAGTATGCCTTCTCTGTCATGGTAGTCTTGAATGTACTGGTCTTTACTTTCTTGATCTGTGACCGATGCAGGATAGCCTGAAGCCATCTGCTTGCATCTCAAGAAGGTTTTGATGTACTCTTTAAAAAGTGTGTCTGATTTCCTGGAAAAGTTCCACACTTCAAAGATTTTGGCCACACGATACCCCTTCTCTAAAGCCTTAGAGAATTCTACAGTGACCCATACACCGGTCAGGGCTCTTTCTTGATCTGTGTGATCACAGGGGTTTTCCTGGTTGTGGTTTTCACAGCATGTGCGACAAAGGGGAAAGAAAAGTTTTCCTTTAGGACCCTTGTAAGGCAACACAGGTATAAACAGCCCCCTAGGAGGGTAGACAGTCGCTTTGATTAAACCAAAATAATTTTGGGGTTCGTCAAAGTCGCTGTGAATAATTTCAGGATGCCCTATAGGATAGAATGAGGAACTCATTACATGAGGATATAGGGATGTAAAATCTACATAGCCTATTGTCTCGTCGGGTTGAGCTACATAACGCAATGTCAAAGCATTGGTCCGGCCTCCAAACAAGGCCTGTCGCGGTTCCAGGGGCTCTGGAGGGTCATAATGGGTAAGGAAGGCCTTAACACTAGGATCTGCCTTTTTGAGGGCTGTCCATTCGTGCTCCCACAAAACCACAACTTTTAACCCGTAAGTAGCCTTTAAAGAATTCAGTTTGTCTTGAAACTCTTGGTACATTTCCCCAAAAGTCTTTTGGGTTAGGACACACAAGGTGTGGGGGACAAAGCATAATTTACAACCGTGGAAGAAACAACCGTTGTACTCATACACTGTCTCAACCCCGTCAATCTGTGTGTATCCATCTACATGGTAAGGCCCAAAAGCCTTCTCCCCCCGATTCAAAGCATGTTGGATAAAAATATCTTTATCCTGGGCCAAGTACTCCAACCATTGAATGGAACCACTAGAGTAGGCCTTGAATTGGCGTCGGTAGTTGTCTGGCGATGGGATAGCTATAGATTCAGGAGTTAGATAGTGTGTACGATAGGTTTTCATGCACGCTGATGCAATAGTTGTACAGCTCCAGGGGTCAATGCCCGCATCTTTGATTACCTCTTCTCTGAATCTGAGGCATCCTTCACGAAGTATAACAACGTCATTGTCACAGTATGATTCCATCTCTTTATGGAAATCAAAAGTGCCATGTCTTACGGTCTCGTACCATGTCATGAATCTCTCACGCTCTTTGGGAGACATTTGATCACACCCGTACATTTCGGGGGCTGGATAAGATCCTATATAATGTAGATTCTCCTCAGATGTGAAGAAATGAGGGAAATAGCCTTTGACAGAGTTTTCAAAACCCAAGGCCTCTGGCATTTGAGCCAATCTCATGGGTAAGAAGCTTAAGCTGTCAATGTATCTCTGTTTGAAGGCGGGGTCAACAAAGCATAATATTTTACTCCCTTGAGCTATGACACTGGGTGCCACGCCTTGCTGTATCAAAGGGTTCAGAAGCAGATAGGAGTCATAGGCCCTAGCATTGTGAGCTATAAACGTGAAGTTTCTGTACTGGGCTTTTCTAAAATGTTTTAGAAAGAGTCTGGCACAATCGGGTCCCTCGGCCGACCATTTTTCACCCTTGAAAGTCATGGTTGACACAAAAATAGGCAAATGAACCCCTGATTGCTGAGTTGTCTCAAAATCATAAAACACATATTTCTCTGTATGTTCATCTTCAGCCAAGGGCTGAATGTAACACTCATGTGTTACTTCTTGAACCGCTTCCGCGTCTCTGCTTTTCAAAGGACCTTTACAGATTGGGCAGTGTATAATTCCACAAACATGAGGTTTAGGGCTATCTATTTTAAGGTTGTAATTGCAATGACATTTTGGACATTTCTTGTTAATGTCACAACTGCTTACAGATTTACATGCCTTGGGATGCCATGTTTCAGTTTTGTGTTTTTCGTAACAGTAGGCCGAACGACATGTGCGGTGACAATCCGCACAGGGGGTCAAGTTTAGCGGCTGCATAGGGCAATGTTTATCCAGACATACTGAACAGTTGTAACGGCACGAGTGCCCCCCCATGCGTGTGTAGCCGGTATGACAGGCTGGACAGACATATGGCGCGCCTAAAAAGGCTGTGATGTTAGTTACGGCGTAGTAATGCTCATTTTGCACATAAAAGTACATAGTCTTAGGATGTGGTTCGGGTATATTTTGGAACTTGAGGAGAGCGTCATTAGCCCTACTGTGGTACAAAACCACAATCTTGATGTTCAGAAAGTTTTCAAATTTGACTATGTCTGAGAAAGCCACAGCATCCTGTATACCGAGACCCACCGCAGTTTGTAGCTCGAGAGCTTTATGTAACGCGGCTTGATCCGTACATCCGGGGCTGAGTAAGTGGGCCAAACCTATGGCAAAACATAGCTTATTACCTGGATTGTGAACGTTTATGAGATAGGCCCTTTTATTGCTTATGATTTCGGACTGCATTAAACTCTCGAGCTTTCGTCTCTGACCCCCGCCCCCTTGTGGTTGGCGTACTAATTGTACTACAAGTTCGAGGGTCCTATCTGCTAGCACGTTTAAATTTGACTGTACAAGGCGTTCTAGCAGTTTAACAAATTGTTCAAGCTCTGCTTCACCATTCTGTAAAATAAGCGATACCTTGCTCTGTAGACTGTCTCCACAAATTTCCAACTGTAAGAGATCCCTAGGTTCGCTATAATCTCTGATCCTAGCTAACAGTTCATTCAAAGTGTCCATAAGCATTACGTAAAACACAGCATATTCCCGAATCTGACCCCCCCATGCGAAATTGAAAAACTGGCGAACCTCAATATTGTTGAATTTATTTCGACGCAAAACATGTACACTTCGATCAAGACCTCCCCCCTCCAGATTTACTAGGCAATTGTCCAACTGTTCAAAAACATCGTATTGGGTTTCAGACTCTTCGGACATTGGTGTTAAAGGCTGATTTATAGGTGTCTGGGGTGCCGAATTAAACCTAGCGCTCTCGTTCTGTACACTGATCTCAAGACCGCCCCCCTCCAGATTTGCTAGACATTTGTCCAACTGTTCAAAAACATCATATTGACTTTCAGACTCTTCGGACAATGTTGTTAAAGGCTGTCTTAGAGGTGTCTGTGGGGCCGAATTAAACCTAGGGCTCGCGTTAAGCTGGGTAATTAGAGATATGATGGTTTCGGGAATCTGTGTTAACATGTTTTCCTCGGAAGGCCCTGACTCATTCATACGTGTAATAATGTCTATGAGTTCGGAGGGAATCTGGGATAATAGATTTTCATCTATTGTCATTATGTCAATTACCCCCGAATCATTCATATGGTTAACTATATCTTGGAGCTCTGTAGGGATCCTGGCTAAGAGTGTTTCAATTGTCTCACTTTGGTCTATAGGGGGCGCCATCTGTCTAATTAAGGATGTGTGTGTGTGTGTGTGTGTGTGTGTTTACATGTGTGTTTTTTAACGGCGGTATTTGCTTGTTTTAGCCCTAATGTTTTTTAACATACGGGGTAGCTCGCTACGCCAGAATGACACATCCTGATTGTATTGATGCTCGAGTAGAATACACATGCGCCTCTGGAGTAGAGCCTTTCGTGATTTTAAACCCAGGGTAAACGCTTTGAAAAAACGTTCTTGGTCTATTTCAGAATCTGCTGTTTCCCCCACAGAATTGGCCGATTCAAGAAGGTTGGCAGCTTCACAGAACATCAAATCGTCTACCTCAGAAATGTCATTTAAATCTTTGACATCATCAGGTTTCGCTGGTGTCTTTGGAGCCTCCTCGGGGATGCTTGTCTGGGCATCCTCCGATGTTTGTGCGTTGTGTTCATAAGCCGGTGAGGAGTCTGAAATAAAAATAATACATACACAAATAGGTTATTAACCCTAAAATATGTTAAAAATGCCAAATACATTTCAGATATAAGCCTATATATTAACAATACATTAATTAAATACCTCGGCTTTTTTGACGAGGGCTGTTCTGAAGAAGCTCTGAAACCAGGGGCTGTTGTGTTTGTTCAACCTGTATTACAACATCTGCAGGTCCGGTAGATGGGGAGCCTGAAAAAACAAACAAAAAAACAGCATTAGGCCTTGTTTTAACATATTCCGGCATAAAAAAAATATATAAATATTAAAATAATAATATATATAAATAATAATATATAATTGATTCATACCTAGTCCTTGGAACGACGTCTCGTGAATATCGGCCAAGTAGAATTGTTCGGGTGAAGCGGAACTGTGGATCTGAGCACTAATTATCCTTTGGTGTTTAGAAATATGGGGGACAACGTTGTCCTGGCCAAGGGGAGTTGACCTGCCGTTTAAAGTCTCTGTTCGCTGCTTTTGGGTAAATACATCCTGGGAGTAGGGCAGAATTGTCTCGTAGTCATATGCTTCGCAGAAACCGTTCAGGCTCCATAGGGCATCGTTTAACCTTCTAGGCTTTAGGTCCTCTGTAAACATATAAAATAACTTTTAATATAAGATGCCCACACTTTTTGTTTTTAAGGTATAAATATTTTTATGTATGGAATTCTTGGAGCTTACTTACGTTGACAATTCAGGGCAGGCGTTTGTTTCGGAGCCCCATGGGATGATTCGAGCTCAGTTATACCTCGGAGTATCTGCGTGAATGCTTCAGAATCTATAAAACATTCGACAATATTAAAGCTATAATCACTTTAGCTAATATTGCCTTGTTATACGGTAAGCATACTGATCCTAATGATTGTTTAATATTTCTATAACATCCCACGCTTTTCAAACAATTCCCCACAACAATCAAATCTAATAAAGATTTATTTCAAGAACTCACCTTGCGATAGATCCATTAGACTGTTTTCCCCGATTATCTTTTTTAACGCTTCAGTCCGATAACGATTCTTGGAGTTTCTGGAGGTGCTGTTTGCATCGGAACTAAAACGCTGCTAACATTGCCCATGGTTTCTAGCGCTTTTGTACCCTACGACCTAGAGAAAAACCCCTGAATGATTTTTTTACATAGCATTTGGGGTTTGTCGTTTTTTTTGGGCTATACCCCCGCCCATGGTATATTTGACACATTTCAAACACATGGTATTGGGTGTGTCTAAACATTAGGATCCTTTTGGAGCTTCTAAAATCTCCGGGGTGCTAGCACCTAGATGCATGGGGGTGTGTTGTTCTCGACATCGCTGGGATGAATGACTTTTTAGCCCACCTAAAAAAAATAGTTTTATGAAAGGCCTTTAAGATTAGGAGTCGTAAGACACAATATTATTGTTGGGGGGTAGGCATCTGTTTTGCAGGCTAGTGTAAACCTTGGTTTCAAACGACCCACCAGGCATGCATGGGTATTTTTTTAACAAACAACCCGCCCCCCTTTTTCTGTTTTTGAAACACACACACACACACACACACACACACACACACACACACACACACACACACACACACACACACACAGCCACTACAGAAAACTCCCTCACGCACATGCGCGCGCACATGGCTTTTTCCGCAAGATTTTTCTCAGGGACAGACTGCGCTAAGAGTGAACAAACGCGAGAGTTCATAACGTGGTGAGATTCTGATTTTAAAACCATTTATTTCATTCAAAATATTTAGTACATACATTTTATATCGTTACATTCTTAAGGTATTTTACGATGCCTTTCTTACAGATCCTGGGAGCTTATGCAACCAACCGCAATTGTCCGTGTCGAGTTCACCCTCAAAAGGCAAGGCTCTCTTGCTATGTCCATCAACACATGGTAAGTTTTCACTCCAGGGGTAGATCCGCCGTCGGGCCTTTTGGTCTTGACTCTGTCTCAAGGAAAGCCTCGCCCAGCGCTTTAACTGTTCCCCATTTTGGAAGAGAATGTCCAGCTTATTCATAAGTGTTATGAAAATTGGATAATCCACCCATTTAAAACTAAACACAGGAATAAAAAAGTTTACATGTTTGCGGGCTCTGGAAGCTACCGGAGAATTGACAGACTTTGTAGCATTAGCCTTATCATAAAGGTCACAGGCTAAAATTGTCACTTTGTTGTCAGGGCTATAGTCCATTGAAGCAATTCTTAGAGCCTTGAGATCACTGCGGCCGCAGACCTGTTCTTCCAACGCATATCCTGGCACATTTGTAACACTTAGGACCTGTTCAATTTTACAAAGAGCCAGCCTGATGTTTAGCCATTCTCTCATCCCCAGAGCCGGGGGAAAACTCCCAGGTTTTGCAGGATAAAGGGGTTTGGGTCCACGGTCTGTGAATATCTTTACCGTAGAATCCTCCGGGTGGAATATGTAAGACATGTGGCCCTCACTCGTACCCAAAAATCCTTTAAAACATTCTGGAGCTTCACACAGAACTTCTTCAAGGCTTTGGTCACTGGGTTCATGACAAGCTGAGCATAACATCCCTAAAATTGGCATAGGTGTCATTTTTGTTTAATATTCAGGGGGGTTATCATGTACAGTCTTAAACAGGTATTGTTCAGCGGCTTTATAAGGGGCCTTAACCAACCCAAACCGTGAGAAACAGTAACAGGTTGACCTGACACATGGTCACTTACTCAACCCAGGGCATGCACCCTTCTACATGACATAGGGTCATAAATCATTACATAGGGTCATAAATCAGGCTTGGGTCATCAATCATTAACGGCCTGTCAAAGGGACCCTTACTCACCCCATAGCCCCCACCTAACCAGGCTTGTCTATCAGGCTTGGGTCATCAATCATTAACGGCCTGTCAAATGGACCCTTACTCACCCCATAGCCCCCACCTAACCAGGCTTGCCTGACCAGAAGACATGCACACGTCATCACTACATAGGGTTCACATAGAGTTCACATAGGGTCATCAATCAAAATTTTGACCCGTGACATCTACTCTATTCTCTCTACTGCTTTACAATACCCTTATCTACTATTAAATGTCCTACGTATGTACTGTATAAGGAGGTTATGAATACATGTGCTTGTAACTTTGTATGTGTTCTTGCAGCTGCATAACCCAGTCAGGTGAATAATTCTAGCCTGAGCTTTCTTTGGTATCCGTATAGATTATTGAACCAGAATTTAGAACCTAACAGAATTACATAATAATCATCATCATAGTAGTACATTTGACTATACAGTATATCATACTTTTTGTTTCTACTTTACAGTGCTTTCAGAAAGTATTCATACCCCTGGACTTATTCCACACTTTGTGTTACAGCCTGAATTCAAAGTTGATTAAAGAGATTTTTTCTCTCACTTATCTACACACAATAGCGTATAATGACAAAGTGAAAACATGTTTTTAGACATTTTTGCAAATTTATTGAAACTTAAATACAGAAATGTCACACCCCTGAGTCAATACATGTTAATGATATAATCACCTTTGTCATCTATGCATAGTCACTTTAATAAACTCTACCGACACGTACATACTACTTCAACTAACCGGTACGCCCGCACATTGACTCTGTATCAGTTCCCCACTTTATATATTCTCGCTATTGTTATTTTACTGCTGCTCTTTAATTACTTGTTACTTTTCTCGTATTCTTATCCATGTTTTTTTTAACTGCATTGATGGTTAGGGGCTCGTAAGTAAGCATTTCACTGTAAGGTCTACCTAAGACCTGTTGTATTCGGCAGCATGTGACTGATAAAATTTGATTTGAATTAATTACAGCTGTGAGTCTTTCTGGGTAAATCACTAAGAGCTTTACACACCTGGATTGTACAATATTTGAACCTTTTGATTTATTATTCATGCTCTGCAGTGGCGATTTTAGCATCTAAATCTTGGTGGGGCAAACTCAACCATTTGTTTAAGATGCATGCCAGCAAAGCTAAAAAAACAAACAACACTAAACAATACATTAATTGCCCTATAAGGGTGACAAACGGTGCCCACAAACTGTTAGGGCCTACATTAAGCTGTCTGACAGCAGAGCTTTCCTTCAGCACCATGGAGTGACTCATTACCACAGCTACACTTGTGGCTATCATCTAGCAACGAAACAGTTTATTCAACCTCATTTACTGACTTTTTAAACCATAGCTGACTTGCTTAAACAAATGTGATTTCTACTGACACCTTGTGGATTTGTGTAAGTCGATAAGAACCGATTTGTCCTTCAATAATAACGAACGCCAACATGAGTTAACATTTGAACCATACACAGACGTTACATTGATATTCAGTAAATTCTTAATGTTTGTTTTATATCATTAACACTTACTGTAGCTCTAAGTGTCAGCAAGTGCAAGCAAACAAGCTGCAACGAATAAGGCCTATTCCGTCAGCTCTTTTAAAATGGACACCGACAGAAATTCACATAGACGTTATTTCAGATAAGGCCTCAACATCTTGATGAATTTAACTTTACTCTTCTTTAAGTCACTACAGACAAAGACGGACACAGAGACACACAGAGACAGAGACGCGGTTAACCTACCATTTTAAGTATTTTATTAGGCCTAGGAAAATACAATCATAAGGATCCACTTTTATAGACAATATACAGACTCCCAGACAGCGCATTGTGCAAACAAAACCACCCTCGCAATATCAACTGTAAATACACGGGTCTATTACTGAACATTTTCTTTTTATTGAAAAGAGACTGTCACTGGCAAACATGGTTACAGACCCAACAACATTATATAACATCACCTCCTTGTGAAGAAAAGCATATAGCTCATTTATACAGTAGCATACAAGACATTTTTGGACTGGCAGTTGTTGTGCTGTGCTCACTTGAACAGGAAGGTGGTGCGGCTGCCCTTCTTGTGGCATCAAAGATTCTTCAAGAGAACGGGGAACTCGTAAAAAAACAAGGTCGGATCATGACATCAGTGATCTTCAGGTCGGAGCTCTAGAAAGAGGCCCGTGGTCTCGGCTTGGAATTCCGAGCTGGATGACAGCTCAAAATGTATTTTCCCAGTTGGAGCTAGTTGTTTTCCGAGTTCCCAGTTGTCTTGAACTCACTAAAGTCTGAGATTTCCCAGTTCTGAGTTTCCAGTTGTTTTAAACACGGCAGATGTCATGCTGGATTGACAGCATGGCCAATTTATTCTACCTTTACTGGCCCATGGTGTTGTGAGTGAATGTTTGTCCTTTTAAGCTTGAAAAAGAGACAATTTCAGACAGATGTTTCAAATCCTTCAACCCAGACTTGGACCACACACTAGAGGTCGACCGATTATGATTTTTCAACACCGATACCGATTATTGGAGGATCAAAAAAGCCGATACCGATTAATCGGCCTATTTAAAATAAAATAAAATAATAATAATGACAATTAAAACAATACTGAATGAACACTTATTTTAACTTAATATAATACATCAATAAAATCAATTTAGCCTATCAATTTAGTATATAATGAAACATGTTCAATTTGGTTTAAATAATGAGTGGTAGTGTTGGAGAAGAAAGTAAAAGTGCAATATGTGCTATGTAAGAAAGCTAACATTTCAGTTCCTTGCTCAGAACATGAGAACATATGAAAGCTGGTGGCTCCTTTTAACATGAGTCTTCAATATTCCCAGGTAAAAAGTTTTAGGTTGTAGTTATTATAGGAATTATAGGACTATTTCCCTCTATACCATTTGTATTCCATTAACCTTTGACTATTGGATGCTCTTATAGGCACTTTAGTATTGCCAGTGTAACAGTATAGCTTCCGTCCCTCTCCTCGTTCCTCCCTGGGCTCGAACCAGCAACACAATGACAACAGCCACCATCGAAGCAGCGTTACCCATGCAGAGCAAGGGGAACAACTACTAGAAGGCTCAGAGCAAGTGACGTTTGAAACGCTATCAGCGCAAGTGTCAGAGCAAGTGTCGTTCTGCCCCTGAACTAGGCCGTCATTCGAAAATAAGAATGTGTTCGGCCCTAATTAAAAATCGGCCCTAATGAATCGGCCATTCCGATTAATCGGTCGACCTCTACCACACACCCTCTCCATCAACTAGCAGGCAGGGGAAGACAAATAGTGATTGCTTTGCAACGCTTGCAGTTAGCCACTGATTCCCTCCAAACCACTCATTGTTGAATTTGCGATTTTTCCGACTTATTGTGTAATGTTTATGTCCAATGGCCAATGAGCACCGATACCTTTTATATATAATTTATCTTCATATGACAAGGCTTGAAAGGGATTTGCCAGTAGATTGTCGACATTATTCATGATGATGACTGCTTCTTTAGCTTCCGAGCTAAGATTTTGAAAGTAACATGATCAGTCCAATCAAAGCTACGGTAGATTGATGGCAAATCACGTTCTATCTATGGCAGCACCAAAGGGGGCTTGAACTGCCTAGCTCTCCTAATAGATTATGCGGTGACATAGTGTCCCCATGAGCAACAGAACACTGGGCCAATCTCAGCGCAACTAGAGATGATTACCAAAGCCTACGCTCTGTATATTCCGCTGGCTACCCCTCCACACAGAAATCACTGAGCTAGGCTGAAACACCTGCATTTTGGAGCTGCCTTAAGAAAGAGACCATGTTTGTATGTGGCTTTCTTCACTCAATAAAATACTTGTCTGCCCCACCGGCCCTGAATGACAGGTCGCCACTGATGCTCTGTCAAGTAGGTTGTTGACCATTTTCAGAAAACGATATAAGTCAAAACTATGACTAGTCCACTAAGGAACATTCAATGCCGCCTTGGTAAGCAACTCCAGTGTATATTTGACCATATATTTTAGGTTATTGTCCTGCTGAAAGGTGTCATACACTGATCTGTTTCATCTGTCTTTGTGGTCATCAATACCCCCCCCCCCCCCCCATGTGTCGCCCATCTTCCCCATTATCCCCTGTGTATTTATACCTGTGTTTTCGGTCTGTTTGTGCCAGTTCGTCTTGTTTGTTCAAGCCTACCAGCGTTTTGTTTCAGCTCCTGCTTTTCCCCAGTCTCTCTTTTTCTCACCCATCCTGTCTCTGAGCCCGCCTGACTGACCACTCTGCCTGCACCTGACCCTGCCGTCCTGTACCTTTGCCCTACCTCTGGATTACCAACCTCTGCCTGACCTGACTCTGCCTGCCGTCCTGTACCATTACCATTTTTTATGACTACCTCATCTCTGTACCCCACACATACAATTATCTGTACGGTCTCTCAGCAGAGCAGTGAATTTCAAACACAGATTCAACCACAAAGAACAGGGAGCAATGCCTCTCAAATGACACTTATTGCTAGATGGATACCAAAGTAAAAAAGCAGACATTGAATATTCCTTTGAGCATTGTGAAGTTATTACATATACTTTGGATGCTGTATCAATACATCCAGTCACTACAATGATACAGGTGACTTTAAAATAGTTACAAAGTTTAATGGCTGTGATAGGAGAAAACTGAGGATGGATCAACAACATTGTAGTTACTCCACAATACTAACCTAACTGACAGAGTGAAAAGAAAGCCTGTAAAGTATAAAATATTCCAAAACATGCATCCAGTTAGCAGCAAGGCACTAAACTAACATTGCAACAAACAAAAAACAAATATTGGCAAAGCAATTCACTTTTTGCCCCGAATACAAAGTGCTATGTTTGGGGCAAATCCAATAAAAAACATTACTGACTACCACTATCTATATTTTAAAGCATAGTGGTGGCTGCATCATGTTATGGGTATGCTTGTAATCATTAAGGACTGGGGAGTTTTTCAGGATAAAAAAATGGAGCTAACCACAGGCAAAGTCCTAGAGGAAAACCTTGTATTGTCTGCTGTCCACCAGACACTGGGAGATTAATTTACCTTTCAGCAGGACTATAACTTAAAACACAAAGCTAAATCTACATTGGAGTTGCTTACCAAGAAGACAGTGAATGTTCCTGAGTAACCAAGTTAGTTTTGACTTAAATCTACTTGAAAATCTATGGCAAGACCTGAAAATGGTTGTTTAGAAATGATCATCAACCAATTGGACAGATCTTGAAGAATTTTGAAAAAGATCATGGGGAAATGTTGCACAATCCAGGTGTGGAAAACTCTTAGACTTACCCAGAAAGACTTACAGCTGTAATCGCTGCTAAATGTGCTTCTACAAAGTATTGACTCAGTGTGAACACTTATGTAAATACGATATTTCTGTATTTAATTTTAAATAAGTTTGCAAAAATGTGTTTTCACTTTGTCATTACAGGATGTGTAGATGGGTGTCAGAAAAAAATATATATATTTAATCCATTTTGAATTCAGGCTGCAACACAACTAAATGTGGAGTATGTCAAGGGGTATGAATACTTTATGAAGGTACCTGTGTGTGTGTGTGTGTGTGTGTGTGTGTGTGTGTGTGTGTGTGTGTGTGTGTGTGTGTGTGTGTGTGTGTGTGTGTGTGTGTGTGTGTGTGTGTGTGTGTGTGTGTGTAATTACTTTCACAGACTTTTTTAGGTAAGATGCCTAAATTTTTTTGTTGACATATGAGAAAGTTTAAAAAAAAAGGTTGACTGAATTTTGGCAGTGAGACAAAAACAACAACACAGAGTTACACATGAAATAAACAAACATATAGTCAATAACAACAGAAAACGTATATATGCAGCCTGTGCTAATGAGGTAAGATAAAGGAGGTAAGGCAATAAATAGGCCATAGTGATGAAATAATTACAATTTAGCAATTAAACACGGGACTGATAGATATGCAGAAGATGAATGTGCAAGTAGAGATACTGGGGTGCAAAGGAGCAAAACAAATAAATAACAGTATGGGGATGAGTTAGTTGGATGGGATATTTACAGATGGGCTATGTACAGGTGCAGTGATCTGTGAGCTGCTCTGACAGCTGGTGCTTAAAGTTAGTGAGGGAGATATGTGAATATTTTGGGTTATTCACGCAACTCAACTAGCTGGGTAAAAATAATCCAGTGTGTGTTCTGTCCAATATTTACCCAACGCTGGGTAACAAAATAACCAAAATTGGGTTGGTTTTAACAAAGCATTAAAATAACAATGTATAGATGGAGGCCAACGACTCCAAATTAGCCTATAACAGTGTTGTGTCACTGTAGCCTGCCTATCTTACATTTTCATAAAATAAAGTTTTGAGTACCGTTAAGAAAGCCGTTAAACAAAACGTACAAATGATCAGCAACATTGAACAAGTATAGCGCTCCTGCAACTTTGTGTCAATAAAATTGCACAAGCGGCGTGAAAAAAAGTAACCGTCGCACTAGAATCGGAAAGCCCGCGTCATGCACTATGCAGCCGGGTGCAGCTTTTGCCCGTCTCCCTTGTCCCCCTACCTCCTCCGATGATCACCGCGTCGTAGTGGGACTTGACAGCTGAGTGACTGGCTCTTGTCACCGTCCCTAGGGTTGTCACTGCCTGCCGAGTACGGCCTGTCCACACCGTCGCAGCCATGATAAACTTGGGTGTACTTTTCCTGGATTCCTCGTTTTTCTTCCTTGCTCCACGCAACTCTGTAGCCCGAACTGAACTCGTACAAGCTCCACCTACTTGAGCATAGTTTCCCGTATGTACAGATCCAGGATCAGTTTATTATTGCCCAATCCAGATCCCAACCGTTTATATAAAAGCTCATAAACTGATCAAAATGTAGGGGAAACTTAAATTAATTGAACTGACTGAACTGATTTTCTTATAGTTCTACTAATGTTGATTTTCTATTACTATACTGTATTTAAACTGGATTGTATTTATACATTCCCCTACAATAGTGTGTGACCAATTCTTTATCCACTGTGACATCAATAAAATATTATTGAGGGTGATCAGTGCCAGTTCGAAAATGCAATGCTTAAATGCTAATAGGAATGTAAAAATGATAAATGCATTTTTATTTTCATATCAGCATGAATGATTCATGCCACAATTACATTACAAAGTTAAAAGGAAAATACAAAAGGGTTCATTGGGGGTACAGAACACCAGGAGTAGATGGGTGTGTTTGTGTAATAAAGACCAAACATTTTCTACTGTATATAGGCTATCATATTGATTTTCTTATAAAGACAGTATGCCTACACTTTTACCTAGCAAATTAAAATAAGTTTTGTGTAGAGTACAACCACAGATAGACCAAGGAGCATAAAAACCTTTGGTGTAACTTCAACTGTCCCAGAACTAGCTTGGTATTTCTATGGTCTATTTTAAGGATTTGGCTGTCTAACCACACACTGACATGCACAGTTCTCTGAGTTCTTTTCAGGTCTGCAGTGAGTGATGAAGTCCCTTTCATCTACAGTTGAAGTCGGAAGTTTACATTCACTTATGTTGGAATCATTAAAAATAGGTTTTCAACCACTCCACTAATTTCTTGTTAACAAAATATCGTTTTGGCAAGTCGGTTAGGACATCTCCTTTGTGCATGACACAAGTCATTTTCACAACAATTGTTTACAGACAGATTATTCCACTTATAACTCACTGTATCACAATTCCAGTGGGTCAGAAGTTACACACACTCAGTTGACTGTGCCTGTAAACTGCTTGCAAAACTTCAGAAAATGATGTCATGGCTTTAGAAGATTCTGATGGGCTAATTGACATAATCTGAGTCAATTGGAGGTGTACCTGTGGATGTATTTTAAGGCCTACCTTCAAACTCAGTGCCTCTTTGCTTGACATCATGGGAAAATCTAAAGAAATCAGCCAAGACCTCAGAAGAAAATTGTAGACCTCCACAAGTCTGGTTCATCCTTGGGAGCATTTTCCAAACACCTGAAGGTACCACGTTCATCTGTACAAACAATAGTACACAAGCAGAAACACCATGGGACCACGCAGTCGTCATACCGCTCAGGAAGGAGACGCGTTCTGCCTCCTAGAGATGAACATACGGGTGCGAAAAGTGCAAATCAAATCCAGAACAGCAGCAAATGACCTTGTGAAGATGCTGGAGGAAACAGGTACAAAAGTATCTATATCCACAGTAAAACGTTTCCTATATTGACATAACCTGAAAGGCAGCTCAGCAAGGAAGAAGCCACAGCACCAAAACCGCCATAAAAAAGCCAGACTACGGTTTGCAACTGCACATGGGGTCAAAGATCATACTTTTTGGAGAAATGTCCTCTGGTCTGATGAAACAAAAATTTGGCCATCGTTATGTTTGAGTTGTTTTTATGTTATGAGGAAAAGGGGGAGGCTTGCAAGTCGAAGAACACCATCCCAACCGTGAAGCATGGGGGTGGCAGCATCATGTTGTGGGGGTGCTTTGCTGCAGGAGGGACTGGTGCACTTCACAAAATAGATGGCATCATAAGAGTGGAAAATTACGTGGATATAATGAAGCAACATCTCAAGACATCAGTCAGGAAGTTGAAGCTTGGTCACAAATGCGTCTACCAAATGGACAATGACACCAAGCATACTTCCAAAGTTGTGGCAAAATGGCTTAAGAACAAGAAAGTCAAGGTATTGGAGGGCCATCACAAAAAGCCCTGACCTCAATCCCATAGAAAATTTGTGGGCAGAACTGAAAAAGCTGAAAAAACTGAAAAAGCTGTAGGCCTCCCTGTGTGAGCAAGGAGGCCTACAAACCTGACTCAGTTACACCAGCTCTGTCAGGAGGAATGGGCCTAAAATCACCCAACTTATTGTGGGAAACTTGTGGAAGGCTACCCGAAACGTTTGGCCCAAGTTAAACAATTTAAAGGCAATGCTACCAAATACTAATTGTGTGCATGTACATTTCTGACCCACTGGGAATGTGATGAAAGAAATAAAAGCTGAAATGAATCACTCTACTATTATTCTGACATTTCACATTCTTAAAATAAAGTGGTGATCCTAGCTGATGTTAGACAGGAGATTTTTACCAGGATTAAATGTCAGAAATTGTCAAAAACTGAGTTTAAATGTATTTGGCTAAGGTGAATGTAAACTTCCGACTTCAAATGTATATGCTAGTATTAACCTGTTATCTACTTTCTCAAAACATAAGATTAATCTGTAAAACAAATAATGAAGCATTATTTGGATAAAACACTGAAGAAGATGTTGGTGAAGAAATTAAATTAAAAGTTGACAGGCAAGTCTTTTTTTTTTACTCAAAGACTAGCCAACTAGTCAACTATCTAGTAAATACTTTGGATACGAGGTTGGTGTCTCTTTTTTAAACAGAATTAAATGGATATATCTTGTAATTGAACAAAAGAGTAAGGTGGCCAATAACTGGGGACTGTATGCCGATAATAATGGATATATTTTTTGGCTAAATCGCTTATCAAAAAGTAGTAGTAGTATCTCCACTTAAATGTCAAACATGCTAATTGCTAACCCATTAACTAACATTTTTAAATACACCTGTATTTGGGGAGATTCTCCCATTCTTTTCTGCAGATCCTCTCATGCTCTGTCAGGTTGGATGGGGAGCATTGCTACACAGCTATTTTCAGGTCTCTCCAGAGATGTTTGATCGGGTTCAACTCCTCGGTCTGGCTGCGCCACAAAAGGACATTCAGAGACTTGTCCTGTAGCCACTCATGCGTTGTCTTGGCTATGTGCTTAGGGTCGTTGTCCTGTTGGAAGGTGAACCTTCGTCCCAGTCCGAGGAGCAGGATTTCGTAAAGGATCTCTCTATACTTTGCTCCGTTCATCTTTGCCTCGATCCTGACTGGTCTCCCAGTCCCTGCCACTGAAAAAGATCGCCACAACATGATGCCAACACCACCATGCTTCACCGTAGGGATGGTTCCAGGTTTCCTCCAGACGTGACACTTCATTCAGGCCAAAGAGTTCAATCTTGGTTTCATCAGACCAGATAATCTTGTTTCCCATGGTCTAAGAGTCTTTAGGTGCCTTTTGGCAAACTCCAAGTGGGCTTTCATGTGCCTTTTACTGAGGAGTGGCTTCCGTCTGGCCACTCTACCATAAAGTCCTGATTGGTGGAGTGCTGCAGAGATGGTTGTCCTTCTGGAAGGTTCTCCCATCTCCACAGAGGAACTGTAGAGCTCTGTCAGAGCGACGATAGGGTTCTTGGTCACCTCCCTGACCAAGGCCCTTCTCCCCCGATTGCTCAGTTTGGCCGGGTGGCCAGCTCTAGGCTGAGTCTTGGTGGTTCTTCCATTGAAGCATGATGGAGGCCACTTTGTTATTGGAGACCTTCACTGCTGCAGTGTTTTGGTACCCTTCCCCAGATCTGTGCCTCGACACAATCCTGTCTCGGAGCTCTGCTGACAATTCCTTCGACATCATGGCTTGGTTTTGCTCTGATATGCACTGTCAATTGTGGGACCTTATATAGACAGGTGTGTGCCTTTCCAAATCATGTCCAATCAATTGAATTTACCACATGTGGACTTCAGTCAAGTTGTAGAAACATCTCAAGGATGATCAATGGAAACAGGATGCACCTGGGCTCAATTTCGAGTCTCAAAAACCTGTTTTCACTTTGTCATTATGGGGTATTGTGTGTAGATTGCTGAGGAAATTTTTGTATTTAATTAACTTTAGAATAATGCAATAACGTAACAAAATGTGGAAAAAGTCAAGGGGTCTGAATACTTTCCGAAGGCAGTGTACCTTAATATGCTATTCTGTTTGATCACAGGTTTGTTTAACTTCATTGAAGACCTTCATCTTCTCCTGAAGGAGCTACAGGGCAGTCTGGAGTTACTCCTGAAATGAAACAGAACGTCACTGAGGAGACAATCTCTCCACTTTACAGGAGAGTATTGTTTGAACTCCTTTCTGCAAATCTCAGTGTCAGAAGCACCCATGTGCACTCACTGGCTTGCTATGCTATGCATTATGCAGAGACTCCTATTCATTTTAATAAAACCTTGCACTGGCCAAAAATGTTGCTTAAAATCCTGTTGCTTTTGCGACACAAAATAGCTATTATGCCAGGATCACAATAATTACATTTCCCATTTAAAAACAAGTAAAGGAAATGAATGTAGCTAAATCAAATTTTAAACCTACCAGACTCATTCAGACAACAAAAGTACTTCAAGGTGCGGTTTCCCAGACACCGATTAAGCCTAGTCCTGGACTAAGAAACAAGCTCAATAGAGCTCGCCAGTTTTTAGTCCTAAAAAACGGGAATGCGTTAGTATTTTCTACCTCTGGTCCATTGGGCTTTTCTATGGGGGAAGTTACTTGAGAAAAGCATGGGATTTTGGGATGTACGGCAAAAAAATGCACAAAAAGTGACCTTAGCATATGAAGATTCTCATAGAACAACATTTATAAGATCTTGTAAACCTGTGTTTACCACAGACCTAATTTTCATCTTTCATCCTAAACACCTCCAACACTAATTTCACCGTAGACTTTGCCCAACGAGCCATGGCGGAGTTAGCCTCTGTTAGTGCCTACAAAAAGACACCATTACTATTTGTTCTCTATGGGGAATGTCCATTGAAAATGCTTTTTAGTCCAGGATTGGGATTATTCTGTGTCGGGAAACATCCCCCAAGTGTTTGTTTATAATGTATTGGTTGAAAACAGAGTGAGAGATATTCCCATTTATGTTTTTCTCAATGCCTATCTTACCCTCTGCCCCTGCGCAGCCTCATCTACAGACATACAGTCATGAGATGTATGTTTCTTTTACCCTCGACACACCCAACAGATGGGCTGTTTGTCCTCCAGACAGAAGAGCTTAAATTTCTCGCCGTGCAGACTGCAGAGCACCTTGGACCGTGCTGAAGCTCTTGGACTCCTCTCCTGTAAGAAGGCCTCACACAGGTTATTCAGAGCCATGTTGGGGAGAGGTAATTCCTATAATAAGCTAATTTTCCTGCGAACTGGAAATTCCAGAGATTCCTTATATTTCCAGCATTCCTGCAGACAGACTGTACAGATGCTGTGGCTACACGTCAGGAGGACAGGATTCTTAAAGATGTCGCCGCAGACAGGACATGATAAATATTCCTCAAGGAGAGAAGAACTGGAGCTCATTTCCTTACACAGCATCACTCCCTGCACTGCAATTTATTTGCCAACCTAACTGAAGTTACTAACCTAACTGAATTTGCTAATCTGCTTTCCATCACCCAGTGTACCAGATAACATGTGGACGCATTAATAAAGTCTAGCAGAAGTCTCAACACCACTACAATTCAACCTTGAACCGTCTCAAACTGCCGATACCCCAACTCTATGTACCCAACACCATAGTGCAGAGGTTAGGCCCTCTATGTACCAAGCTCTGCTCCAAGGGGGTATATCTGGACAGCTTCTGACATGGCTGCAGTTACCTCTACCACAGATCTAACAGAGTTGTATTGTCTGGCCAAGCCTCAGAACTTTCTCCCATTAATGCCTCTGTACCACTAGGATAAATTATCGGTTCACTTGTTTTCTCCATCTTCATTGATGACCTGGTCGATGTCTATGAGAACCCGTTGTACCTTTATGTGTGTGTGGTTTTGCTGAGCATGCAAAATAATATCTCATTTACAGTTCACATGATACAGCAAACAGACCAGACTCCAGACATATTTCACATTGTTGTCCCTGTTGAATATGATCATAGCCCATTGTTTTTTCCAATTCAGTATAAATAGTATGAAATGCGCAAACATCATATAAATCAACTCATAAAACACTTGGTATTTTAAGAATATAGATTTTTATTGACATACTATAGCAGCAGCTTCAACATAGTAAAATATACATTTACACAGACTGAACAAAACAATGTGTTCTATTTGTACAACACTATCTTTTTAGTTTGTTTCTTTTTCATGCACAGTCAGAGCTAATAAATGGTTCATAAAGGGATTAACACACATAACAAAATGGCTTATTACATAAGAACTACTGCAAGCTCAGATGAATAGGCTAAAGCTTGAATAAGACTGGGATTAACTATCCTAGCAGATAACTGGACAATACACAGCTTTCTGAAAACGACTGCCTCGCGGGTCTGTTAGGGCGTATGACTCCATACATGGTCATTTCCCAGACAAATCCATTCCTGATCAATATTTTCCCTTGATCACAATATACAGTACTTCTTTGAAATTCAACTTCAATAAATGTGCAAGATACTCAATTTTTTGTTATGATCCTTTATATGGTTCCTGTGCTGTGACATGTTAACATACATGTCACTTCTTTTCATGTGTGTTTATGCATGCATGTTAAGACATAATACTTTTGTGGGCAGTTATGAAATGTTCCATTATTATTTGGAATTATTGTTTGAGATTAATTGAGGATATGATCAAGTGTCCATTCAATTGAGGATTATTGCCATCTGTGGCAGGGCAGTTCATGACTACTGCAGTGTTAGTAAAGCTATAGCAGAAACTTGTACTTCTCACTGTGCTCCATCGTTCAAGTAAATAGACTACTGTGCTCCTACATTCAAGTACATTAAGTACAATGACAGGACTATGAGTGCAGGAAAGCTCTAGGTCCATATCCATAAAGTATCTCAGCGTAGGAGTGTTGGTCTAGGATCAGGTCTTCCCTGTCCTAATCTTATTAAGATTACGCTTTATGAACATGGGCCCTGGGATTATAAAGACTACACATCAAATGGGTACACTATGCTTTTCCTCTCAGAAATCACAGCAGGAAAGATGTACTCACTTCCATTTTTGCAAAGATAGAATAGTAAACGTTCAGGTTTGTAGGGGTTATAAAATTAGTATTTTTTACCACAGATGAAGTTGTGTTTTCTATATTGTATTATATAGAAATATTAGTAGCACAAAGAGAGGCAAAGAGAGATGTGGTTCTGTGCGTGTTAGTATTTACTCTCAAAGAGCATTCAAAGGCACAGGCTACACAAAGTACCATAGACCTAGATAGAGAGATCCAAATCTTTGAATCTAACAGTTACAGTACTGTGGGTTTAGGACAGGGATGGACAACTCTGGTACTCAGGGGTGCAGCAGCATCCTTTGGTTGTCTTATCTTCCTGTGGCACTTAATTTATCAATTAATATCGCTCATTGCTGAGAGAACACACGCCCGGGCCCATGTCAAAAAAAGTGTCTCAGAGTAGGAGAGCAGATTTAGGATCAGGTCCCCCCCTGCCCATGGAATCCTATCCATTATGATCTAAAAGGAAAAAGCTAGCCTTTAATCAACTCCTACTCGGAGACTCTTTGTGAACATGGGCCCAGGTTTCCAAGGTAGAAGTCAGTCACTGATTTGCAGGAAAAAACTAAAACCAGTAAACACATTGCCTTCCTGAAGACCGGAATTGCGCATTCCTGGTTTAAGGTTATTATTATCATCCTTTCTACACAGGTTCATCTGTAGAGCAGTACAGTACATTATGATAGCAGTTTTAAAGAGGATCTGTAGAGATAGACAAAAATAGCATTTACCTTAAAGGATAGCAGAGACATAAAACGACCATGCAAGCAGCATCTTTGAGAACCATTGTGCAACATTCACATGATGCCAAAGTCGTCCTTCGGCTGTCCGTTTATCCATGCCCTTTTGGTTTACAGTACAATTCTAAATGGACGTCAAGCTAAACAGCTTACTCATCGTGTCCACTGTTATAAGCACCATATTCACTGTCACTCCTCTCCCTGTTCTCCGAGAATACATAGTGTATAACTACAACTAGCTAGCAGCACACAGTGTCTTCCTTTAGGCACAATGGGGTATACTACAGTACATAATGCAATAAATACACTGGAATCATGCACACTCCCTTATACACAAACACACACACCATATGTTACCGTTCTGAGACACTCATCAACTATACTGTAGCAGCTAGAGACCAAGACACAGTGCAAGCCTAACAAGACAGTTCACCCAGATCCTATCTACCTAAGAGTTTGTGTGTGTGTGTCCGTCTATCTGTCCTACCTTCTCTCCATGTCAGAAAGTGCGAAGTGAAGGGAGAAGCGGACAGGATAGTGACTCTGGTGGGGAGAAGAGGTTAGAAGCTAGGGTCTGATGACCCTCCTTCTCCCTGAGTCTCTCTGGTGCCCTGTCCCCCGGCATGGTTCTTCAAGATCCTCTCCACAAACACTTTGCCTCGACCTGCTACACGTGGCCCTGCACACACACACACACACAGACATGGAAGTACATAAACATCCACACAATTAACATACACTAACAGGGTCCCATGAAAGTGCAAACAATCTACATACTCACCAGCTGATTCCTTCAGAATGTCCTCCAGTCGATCTCTCAGAGCGCCTCGCTCTGTCTCTTCCTCTCTGCTCTCCACTCTCTGGCGGATCAGCTCCTTTATCTGCAGCACCGCCCCCAGCAGGCAATCTGAAGGAATTACACCATCAGAGACATGAAGGATTGACTGAAGGAGCTAAAATGGCAGCCTGGTCTTTAGTACCAGATGTAACACAGTAAATGTAAATACGGGACACTCAAATTAGTATGATATGTAACACATTTGGTATGGTTACATAAGACAGATGGTTACGCGAACATTTAGCAATCCAATGGTTAATTACAAACTTTTCAAATACTTGAAACATGGTCCTGGCTAGAAACACATTTTTACACTGTGGTTCACCACTAGACCCCATAACAACATCTTTTGGTGGGTCACCGATTATGATAGGCATAAATTACTCACCATACTCCTGGTTCAGCCCCCACAGTTTGATTTTGTTGGCCTCATGCTGGGCTTTCTTTTTCAGCCGACACGCTCTTTTGAGAGAGAGAGAGAGAGAGAGAGAGAGAGAGAGAGAGAGAGAACAGTTTACCAACCTATCGCCAGGACTTGTGCTCCACTACACTCACCCTCACTAGCACTTACTGTAGCTATACACACCCTGCTGTGCAAATCAAATGGACGTCTGAAAGTGCTGTGTGGAAAAGCCACCAGAAAAGTAGGTCTCTATAGTTAGACAGGAAAGTCAGTGTGCGTGTGCATGTGTCCCGGGGTGTATGTGTACCTGGAGGCCAGTTTATTCCTCTCCTTTCGTGTTGGTGCCCTGGCAGTAACAGGCAGGTCACTGACAGGAGTCATGCCCTCCAGAGCAGAGCTGAGTGTGTGGAGCTGCTCCCCCAGGCTCTGTAGCTTCACAGGGCTAGGGGTCAGGTCACTGGCGTCTGTACGACGGGCTTTCCTCTGGCCTTGCTTACCTAGGGAACACACAGGGTTTTTATCTGTAAGTCACTCTGGATAAGAGCATCTACTAAATTACTAAATGTAATTGTATGCTTCACCAACCACTCAATATGCAACTGACAGTACATTTTACATCTGAATTTCCTAGTGTGTATATTTGACCCACCGAATGAATGAGTGTTGATAAATTAACACTGCCAGAGTGTTGGGTCTCCAACACCGTGGTTGTTGAAATGGACATATATGTTCTCAATTTAATGTAAAATGTTTTACATCTTTCATTCCATTGTACATTTGTGGGCCTTGGGGTCTCACCATTGGTGGAGGTCCCCCCTATCAGGCACATGGTGCTGGGTAGGGTGCTAGGGCCCCAGATAATGTCCCCTCCATCTTTCTCTTCATCCTTTCCCTCATCTCTCCCTTTGGCTCTCCTGCTATCTCTTTCTCCATCTCTCCCCAGGTCTGCCTCACTGTAGAGGCTACATTCCCAGTAACACCAGCGTTTTTTTGGTCTCACATGGGTCTGAAGCTCCTCCTTTTCCTTCACTTCCTCCATGGCTTCTCTCCCCTCCTCTTTCTCATCTTCATCCCCTTTCTCCTCCTCGCAAATATCACAGTCTGTTCCTTGACTAGACTCAGTGTCTAGCTCACTCTGTAGAGAGTAGTTATGTTCTTCACTGTGGACCTCCAGATCCACAGGAAGTGATACCCTCTCCTCCTGAACCACCTGATGCAGCCCTTTCCTATCTTCACTCTCTTGCCCTCTAGCCTCTTGGCTCCAGGGCCCTGGATCTCTCCCAGTCAGGGGTTGGTGTCCAGCCTTCCTCAGCTGCCTGCCCCCTAGTCTCGGGGATAACCATGGTTCTTCTCTGCTTCCCTGTGGAGAGCAAAACAGAGTAGGTAGAGGTTAAGGGCTCAGACACAACAATAGCGTTTGCTGGCCGAGAGTACTTAGTATCTATGAACGTAATTTTCGAACCGAGAGCGCACCGATTTTACATGTAGAATCACGTGAAAAATGTTGGCACTCAGACATCTACACCAGGTGGTCCCTAAAACACAGCACGCTTAACATTCGGCAGACAAACGCTAGAGCCACAATCGGTGCGATGTGTGCGAGCGTTAAACCAGGGTGACTTAGATTTACATTCCGCAAATGCAGAGTTCCTAAGGAGTGACTTCCAGCGATCTAATGGATAAGGTCAGTGATGATGTTAATCTGGGTAATCTACGGTTATAAGTAACCCCTACCTCAGGTGAGACGGAAGAGCGTTCGCAGCTCGGTGGAGTCCTCTCTGGGCTGCCTTTGGTATAGTGTGTAATGTCATCCAGGGCCGAGACGTCCCAGCGACGCTCGGAGGTGTGTGTGTCATCAGTGGTAGAGTCTTCTAAGAGATCACTGAGTAACTCACATCCACGCTGCTGGCCTCGACACAGGGACAGGGCTGGGGGCCCCAACATCACCACCACACACTACAGCACAGAGACAAAACATACACTACATGACCAAAAGTATGCGGACACCTGCTTGTCGAACATCTCATTCCAAAATTACGGGCCTTAACATGGAGTTGGTCCCCCTTTTCCTGCTATAACAACCTCCACCCTTCTGGGAAGGTCTTCCACTAGATGTTAGAACATTGCTGCGGGGAATTGCTTCCATTCAGCCACAAGAGCATTAGTGAAGTCAGGCACTGATGTTGGGCGATTAGCCCTGGCTCCAGGTCGGCGTTCCAATTCATCCCAAAGGTGTTCGATGGGGTTGAGTTCAGGGCTCTGTGCAGGCCAGTCAAGTTCTTCCACACCGATCTCGACAAACCATTTCTGTATGGACCTCGCTTTGTGCACAGGCATTGTCATGCTGAAACAGGAGAGGGCCTTCCCCAAAATGTTGCCATTAAGTTGGAAGCACAAAATCGTCTATAATGTCATTGTATGCTGTAACATTAAGATTTCCTTTTACTGGAACTAAGGGGCCTAGTCCGAACTAGAGGTCGACCGATTATGATTTTTCAACGCCGATACCGATTATTGGGGGACCAAAAAAGCCGATACCGATTAATCGGCCGATTTAAATAAACAAATGTATTTGTAATAATGACAATTACAACAATACTGAATTAACACTTATTTTAACTTAATATAATACATCAATAAAATCAATTTAGCCTCAAGTAGATAATGAAACATGTTCAATTTGGTTTAAATCATGCAAAAACAAAGTGTTGGAGAAGAAAGTAAAAGTGCAATATGTGCTATGTAAGCTTGTGCTATGTAACCTTGCTCAGAACATGAGAACATATGAAAGCTGGTGGTTCCTTTTAACATGAGTCTTCAATATTCCCAGGTAAGAAGTTTTAGGTTGTAGTTATTATAGGAATTATAGGACTATTTCCCTCTATACCATTTGTATTTCATTAACCTTTGACTATTGGATGTTCTTATAGGCACTTTAGTATTGCCAGTGTAACAGTATAGCTTCCGTCCCTCTCCTCGCTCCTCCCTGGGATCGAACCAGCAACACAAGGACAACAGCCACCACATCGAAGCAGCGTTACCCATGCAGAGCAAGGGGAACATCCACCCCAAGGCTCAGAGCGAGAGAAGTTTGAAACACTATTAGCGCGCGCTAACTAGCCAGCCATTTCACTTCGGTTACACCAGCCTCATCTCGGGAGTTGATAGGTTTGAAGTCATAAAGAGCGCAATGCTTGACGCACAACGAAGAGCTTCTGGCAAAACGCACGAAAGTGCTCTTTGAATGAATGTTTACGCGCCTGCTTCTGCCTACCACCGCTCAGTCAGATACTTAGATACTTGTATGCTCAGTCAGATTATATGCAACACAGGACACGCTAGATAATATCTAGTAATAACATCAACTATGTGTAGTTAACGAGTGATTATGATTGATTGTTTTTATAAGATAAGTTTAATGCTAGCTAGCAACTTACGTTGGCTTACTGCATTTGTGTAACAGGCTTGTGGAGTGCAATGAGAGAGAGGCAGGTCGTTATTGCGTTGGACTAGTTAACTGTAAGGTTGCAAGATTGGTTCCCCGAGCTGACAAGGTGAAAATCTGTCTTTCTGCCCCTGAACGAGGCAGTTAACCCACCATTCCTAGGCCATCATTGAAAATAAGAATGTGTTCTTAACTGACTTGCCTAGTTAAATAAAGATTTTAAAAAATATGTATATATTTTTATTTTTAAATCGGCGTCCAAAAATACAGATTTCCCATTGTTATGAAAACTTGAAATTGGCCCTAATTAAATCAGCCATTCCGATTAATCGGTCGACCTCTAGTCCGAACCATGAAAAACAGCCCCAGACCATTATTAAATCAGTCCAGAGAACATGTTTCCACTGCTCCAGAATCCAATGGCGGTGAGCTTTACACCACTACAGTCGACACTTGGCATTGCACATGGTGATCTAAGGCTTGTGTGCGGCTGCTCGGCCAAATACAAATCAATTTCATAAAGCTTCTGACAAACAGTTACTGTGCTGGTGTTGCTGCCAGAGGCAGTGTCGAACTCGTAGTGAGTGTTCCAACCGAGGACAGACGCTTTTTACACGCTAGGCGCCTTTATTCGTCACGTGCCAGTCAAGATGCTCTCAATGGTGCAGCTGTAGAACTTTGAGGATCTGAGGGCCCATGACAAATCTCTCCAACCTTCTGAGGGGGAAGAGGTGTTGGCATACCCTCTTCAAAACTGTGTTGGTGTGTTTGGACCATGATAGGTCCTTAGTGATGTGGACACAGAGGAACTTGAAACTCTTGACCGTCTCCACTACAGCGATGTGAATGGGGGCGTTTTCAGCCCTCCGTTTCCTGTAGTCCACGATCAGCTTTGTCTTGCTGACCTTGAGAAAGAGGATGTTATCCTGGCACCACGCTGACAGGTCTCTGACCTACTCCCTAAAGGCTGTTTCATCGTCACCAGTGATCAGGCCTACCACTGTCGTATCGTCAGCAAACTTGATGATGGTGTTGGAGTCGTGTGCGGTCACGCAGTCGTGGGTGAACAGGGAGTACAGGATGGGGCTAAGCACGCACCCCTGAGAGGGCCCCTTGTTGAGGGTAAGCTTGGCGGATGTGTTGTTGCCTACCCTCACCACCTGGGGGCGGCCCTTCAGAAAGTGAAATATCCAACTGCAGAGGCAGTTGTTTAATCCCATGGTTCTTAGTTTAGTGATGAGCTTGGAGGGCACTATGGTGTTGAACACTGAGCTGTAGTCAATGAACAGTATTCTCACATAGCTATTCCTTTCATCTAGGTGGGAAAGGGCAGTGTGGGGTGCAATAGACATTGCATCATCTGTGGATTTGTTGGGGCGTTATGTGAATTGGAGTGGGTCCAGGGTGTCTGGGTCGATGGTGTTGATGTGAGCCATGACCAGCCTTTCAAAGCATTTCATGGCTACAGACGTGAGTTCTATGGGCGACAGTCATTTAGACAGGTTACCTTGGCGTTCTTGGGCACGGGGACTATGGTGGTCTGCTTGAAACTTGGGTATTACAGACTTGGTCAGGAAGATGTTAAAAATGTAATTGAAGACACTTGCAATTGTTTATAATTATCTGGTCTTCACTTCCAAAGGTTGCTGTCATTTTGGGACTGATTCAGATGTGGGTCACACGACAAGAGGACTAAATAAAATGTTTTCCCCTGCACCTACCTGATCTGACTCTATGCTGCCCCCTGTAGGAGAGACGGTGAATGGCTCTGAAGTCGCAGATAACCCATGGGTCCCATACGCCTCACCAAAGAAAGGCTCCATCCCACTGCTACCTGGCTGGAGAGCAAGTGGGGGAAAGACAAAGAGAGAAGGGCAGGAGGCCAGAGAGAGAAAGATAAAGAGAGAGGGAAAGACAGATGACTATCAGTTCTCATATTGTACAATAGCCCCCATTACATCAGTAACCTAGCAACTCGACATGGAGTATCCATAGAAATACATTCTATTTCTATGGGAGTATCTTTATATTATGAAGTATAATGTATAATACAACAAAGTATAACAAGGCTGTGTACCTGAGGCATGGTGGTGCTTGGACCTGGTCAGAGGCAGAAGGAAGGGTTAGCAGTTTAGAACGGTTAGCTTCCTCATCATCAGTACACAAACCGCAAGAGGTCAGAGTTCACATCATCTCATAATAGACTGACAGAGAGTTAGCCTTAACATTAACAAATGTTATAGAGCAGCTGAATTATCACTGCAGTAAGACATATGCCTTAGCAAGACCATATAGCGTCCATAAAATGTATTTATAGCTGGTAGAGAAAAGAAGGGATGATCTGTTACATACAGTTTGGGAGTCATTCAATCAAGAACCACTACTTATTATAATGTATGTATACTATGATTGTTCACATACTTTCTGAACAACTATCAGGACTGTTAAAACAACTATTAGGAAAAAAATAGGATTGCTGTTTCCATTGTATGAGCACAGAGCAAGCGAGCAAGCAGAGGAAAGACTCTCTAATATCCACAGCCAACCTCCTGTGCCCTAGATCCCTAAAATAGTAATAATCAGTCATTTCACTGTCTCTCTCTCTCTCTCTCGCTCTCACACACACACACACACACACACACACACACACACACACACACACGCACACACACACGAGATAAATAAATATCTCTAAGGAATTGTTCAGTGCATTCTAGAATGTTCCGTTGAACTCTAAAGTGGTGAAAAAAAGAGGAAGAAAGAGAGGGGTGCCTAGTTATTTCCAAGAAATAAGACAATAGCAACCTCTGTACTTGACAGCTGTCGGATGAATATTTTCATAAGAAACTGACTGTTATTCTCATACATAGACCCAAATCTAGCTGTATGTCCTTCATGTCCTTTAAAACCAAATTTGGCAAAAAATATCACCCTGACACTGTCCCTGAAACTCAACATACGAAAATGCATTATTTTAAACGAACAGCTGTCTTACCTCCTGCATGGACGGTGTGTCACATTTTCCTATGTTGAAGCGCGCACCCGTCATCTGTCAACGCGCAGTCCCGCGATTCTGACAGAAAATAGGTTAAACGTTTGACCACTAAATATGATGCAACATATTAACGCTATTCCATTTTTATGAGTCCTACACATCTATAACATGGGATGCCACTGTTTAGAACACAGGAAGAGTGTATCAGTCGCATTGAGTAGCATAAAGAGCCGCAACAAATTAAAACCACCCTAACTAGGCTACAGGGACATTGCTCGATCCATGTCTACCTTTGCTGTAGTAGGCTAGGCTACTTACAGTCAACTGTTCCATCTGTCAAAAGTACAAAGTTACATATATCTCTGTAGACCGATTTACTTCTCCACAAGTCCGCAGAAATTAATCGAATTGAAATAAATTAAATGTGGTCCTCTAGACGGCTATCGTCGCTAAATATTATTTGGTCATTGTTATGAACAGCTGGCTTTGGAATGGTCTAGCCATAGGGAAACAAGGAAACATTTTTCGTTATTTCTAATGAATACACACGTTTGTTGTTAACATGTATTGCATTACTGTTATCAAAATCACATAGTCATGTTCAAGATTTCATTATGCTAGTCTATATTTTCTCTAAACGTGGTAATGTGTAACTTTTTGATAAATAATTCCCCTCACATCCCAAATGGTTCCATCCAGGATCAGCTGTGAAGGTAGAGTGTAGGATTTGTTCTCAGGAACGAAGAGTAAGTAAGGAAGGAAATGAAACGAGAACACCAGTCATATAATTTGTGGAAGCAGTTATGTCTGAAATGTAAGGGAAATTTCGAAATATATATATTGTGTGTGTGTGTGTGTGTGTGTGACAATAGTGGTAGGTGGATCAGTGGTAGGTGGATCGTTTGTCCAGATCTGCAATAGGCTAACTAATAATCATACCTCACATACAATTATTCAAACTGCATCAATTGTCTATATGAAGCCACAAGAACAAATAGGAATAGCTGATAGGCCAGGTGCATCATTGCGCATGAAAGAACAGTGAAGACATGCAGCTTAAAAAGCTGCCTTTTGATCTTGTTTAGGAACAATACAATTATTCTACCTAGACTAGTTTACAACACCACAATGCAATGAATAATTGCATTATTGTTTTCAAGTGAGTACAAAATTGGCGAGTACAAAATGGTGCAAAAGCCATGTGATTTGAATGTTTAATTCAAAATGTATTGCCTTTTATATGTGGCATAAAAACAACCAGTGACAATGCTTTAGTTTGATTAGGCTACTTCAAAAGTCTCCTGTAAGCATGCACACGATCGTCCAAAATATCATTTCAATTACCATCCAACCTTTTTATGTGAGTGAAGTACATGTTGGATAAAAAATGTAATGACATCATGAAAAGCATGCAGTTTATTACATATTAAATAAGTTATGGTTAACTTCACAGGATGGTGAAAGTACACAGTGATGAGATTGATGCTCCTTTCAATAAATATTGAGAGTCTTATTTTGGTGACATGATGATCGATGCTTGGCTGCCGTTTGACAAATCAAAATAATGTCACACTGTTGTACATGATAATCTCATCATCTCGGCTATACTCAAGGGCGTAACTTTGTCATATTGGGTGGGTCTGGGTCAGTAGGTTTCAGGGTCAGCACCTGTCTAGGGGGGTCCAGGGGCATTACTTTTTTTTAAAGAAATAACTGTGAAAATGTTGTTTCTGGTGAATTTTTAAGGGAAATTACATCCCAAACTTTCCTGATAATTGGTCAGTATATCCCAACCGCAACTGAAATATCAATAATTTCTGTATTACTGTAAACTGTTGGTCTAACTATATCAGTTCAGAAAGTAACCTCGCTTGGTCATTTTTTTGTAGAACAACTATGAGAAAGTCAGTTCTGGGGTTTGTTCAGTTCAATTGAACATTTGCAATGTTGCATAACGGGTTGTACTGCATGACACGTTTCCCAAAAGTATCATTCAGCATTTTTAAACAAACTTTCAGGTAGTCTACGTTTCCTCTGTTTGATGGGTGTGGCGGGTTGTAGCTTGAAGCAATGAGTGGTGTATTTTCAAGAGCAGTGGTGCATTTTGAGCCCACAACCCAACCCCTCCCCATTTTTCAACTGGTCATTCAGAGCAGCTGTAAAAAAAATATAAAAAAATAAGGCCTTCTGAACCTGACTGGCCTTCAGATCTGTCACCTATCTCATTTCCTACCAATCATGGGACTTGGACGTACTCCACGGCTCCACCCCGTGCACCTCAAGTCAGAGACACCTCAAGGAGACTCCCTCTCCTGTCGTGGAGCCACAGTCAGTCGCTGCCATGGGAACTGTTCTGGCTGCCGTTTCAGAGTAGTCCCTGCTAGTTGAGGCAGATGCCCAAGGTTCAACTGTCTGCTATCCTGGAACTTTCAGCCACAAAGACGCCACCTGTTATCCCTCAGGAGCCCCTCCCTGTTCCTTGCCCAGAGCCCAAGCCCCCCGGGTTGGAGCCACAGCCTGCAGCTTAAGCAGAGGTCTAACACAGTTCCCTTCCTCCCTGGCAGGTCCAGAGTCAGTTTCCCTGTTGGGTCCAGAGTCGCTTTCTCTGTCAGGTCCAAGGTTATCAGCACTAGGCTTCTAACCTTATAGTTTTGCTGTCTCCAACTCTAGTCGGCCCTCAGTTCACTGCTCCATCAAGCTATAAGTTCACTGCCCAACTCGGTCAGCAGCCTCTGGCCTCAGTTGATCAGTCGGCAAGCAGTCAGCTCCTTCAGGGCTACACGCCAAACCTCCTGCCCTAGTTCTAGGCCCTGGGTATCCTGTCCCACTAGGAACCCAGCCACCTGTCCTAGCGCTTAGCTATAAGTTCCCTGCTCAGCTAGGTTTACAGCCTCCCGCCATACCTGTCTTGCAGTCTTCAGTCTTAGTAGTAGGTTCCAAATCCGCTGCCCTGTCAGGCCCTTTCCAGGCCATATTTGAATATTTGAATATTATCTGCCATGACTGCAAGGTCCAATAGGAATTCAGGGAACTCAGTGAGGAATGCTGTATATGGCCCAGGAGGCCCGTAAACAGTAGCTATAAAAAGTGATTGAGTAGGCTGCATAGATTTCATGACTAGAAGCTCAAAAGACAATTTTTGTTTTGTTTTTTTGGTCAATTGAAATATGCTATCATAAATGTTAGCAACACCTCCGCCTTCGCGGGATGCGCAAGGGCGGAGGTCACTAGTTTAACCAGGAGGTGAGGCCTCATTTAACACAGTAAATTCATCAGGCTTAAGCCATGTTTCAAACAGGCCAATCACATCAAGATTATAATCAGTGATTAGTTCATTGACTATAACTGCCTTGGAAGTGAGGGATCTAACATTACGTGTCCCTATTTTGAGATGTGAGGTATCACAATCTCTTTCAATAATGGCAGGAATGGAGGTGGTCTTTACTCCAGTGAGATTGCTAAGGCAAACACCGCCATGTTTAGTTTTGCCCAACCTAGGTTGAGGCACAGACACGGTCTCAATGGGGATAGTTGAGTTGACTACACTGACTGTGCTAGTGGCAGACTCCACTAAGCTGTCAGGCTGGCTAACAGCCTGCTGCCTGGCCTGCACCCTATCTCGTTGTGGAGCTAGGGGAGTTAGAGCCCTGTCTATGTTCGTGGATAAGATGAGAGCACCCCTCCAGCTAGGATGGAGTCCGTCACTCCTCAGCAGGCCAGGCTTGGTCCTGTTTGTGGGTGAGTCCTAGAAAGAGGGCTAATTATCTACAAATTCTATATTTTGGGAGGGGCAGAAAACAGTTTTCAACCAGTGCTTGAGTTGTGAGTCTCTGCTGTAGAGCTCATCACTCCCCCCAACTGGGAGGGGGCCAGAGACAATTACTTGTTGCCGACACATCTTTCTAGCTGATTTACACACTGAAGCTATGTTGCACTTGGTGACCTCTGACTGTTTCATCTTAACATCGTTGGTGCCAACAATATCCCTATACTCTCTACACTCACCAGTTTTAGCTTTAGCCAGCACCATCTTCAGATTAGCCTTAACGTCGGTAGCCCTGCCCCCTGGTAAACAGTGTATGATCGCTGGATGATTCGTTTTAAGTCTAATACTGCGGGTAATGGAGTCACCAATGACTAGGGTTTTCAATTTGTCAAAGCTAATGGTGGGAGGCTTCGGCGTCTCAGACCCCATAACAGGAGGAGTAGAGACCAGAGAAGGCTCGGCCTCTGACTCCAACTCGCTGCTTAATGGGGAGAACCGGTTGAAAGTTTCTGTCGGCTGAATGAGCGACACCGGTTGAGCATTCCTACAGCATTTCCCTCCAGAAGCCATGAGAAAGTTGTCCGGCTGCGTGGACTGTGCGTGGGGATTTATACTACCATCTGTACTTACTGGTGGCACAGACGCTGTTTCATCCTTTCCTACACTGAAATGACCCTTGCCTAACGCTTGCGTCTGTACTGGGCTTGCAGCACAGCTATCCTCGCCGTAAGGCGATCGTTATCCTGTATATTATCAGTACAGCGACTGCAATTAGAAGGTATCATGTTAATGTTAATACTTAGCTTCGGCTGTTGGAGGTCCTGACGAACCACGTCCAGATAAAGCGTCCGGAGTGAAAAAGTTGAATTTAAAAAAGTTGAGTAAGGGAAAAACAAAAAATATAAATGGCAATGAAAAAGTAAAAACCGTAAAGTTGTCAGGTAGCAAAGTAAGGTTATTTGTCAAATGATAGTCAAGCATCGATCATCATGTCACCAAGATCAGACCCTCAATATTTATTGGAAAAGAGCATCAAGATCACTGTGCGCTTTCACCACCCTGTGAAGTTCATCATAAGTTATTTCCACTGTAGTTTAAAAAAATATGTTTTTAACTATGCAAGTCAGTTAAGAACAAACTCTTATTTTCAATGACAGCCTGGGAACAGTGGGTTAACTGCCTGTTCAGGGGCAGAATGACAGACTTGTACCTTGTCGGCTCAGGGATTTGAACTTGCAACCTTTCAGTTACCAGTCCAACGCTCTAACCACTAGGTTACCCTGCCGCCCCAATGAAGACATATATATATTTAAGGGTGACAACACAACACTACATAAAGAGAGACCTAAGACAGCAACATAGCAAGGCAGCAACACATGACAACACAGCTTGGCAGAAATGCAACATGACAACTACATGGTAGCAACACAACATGGTAGCAGCACAAAACATGGTACAAACATTATTTGGCACAGATAACAGCACAAAGGGCAAGAAGGTAGAGACAACAATACATCATGCAAAGTAACCACAACTGTCAGTAAGAGTGTCCATGATTGAGTCTTTGAATGAAGAGATTGAGGTTAAACCGTCCAGTTTGAATGTTTGTTGCAGCTCGTTCCAGTCACTAGCTGCAGCGAACTGAAAAGACAAGCGACCCAGGGATGTGTGTGACTGGCAGAACGGGTGTTGTATGTGTAGGATGAGGGCTGCAGTAGATATCTGCAGTAGATTTGAATGGTCAAAACCATTCATCTTGAGGTAACGGGGGAGTGGGGTTCCAAAATGCAATAATATGGCACGCAATTTGACCATTTATAAAATGGTAATATCTTTTTTGTCATACAGACTAGCTCAAAAAGAAGTTAAACTTGACCTATTGACCTATTTTAGGTCACAACTCTTGAAGAGGAAGAAATTTCCAGGTGTGTTTGATTAATAAACAATGCAATAATGGTGGGCGGTAACATTTAAATAAAACCTAAATAAAACCTATCCCTGAAAAGAAATTTTGACTTAAAAGTATTTGCACATCAACTTGTAGTTGGGTAATATTTGATATCCACTTAGTGTATAAAACATTAGGAACACCCCACTAATATTGTGTTGCACCCCCTTTTGCCCTCAGAATAGCCTCAATTCATCAGGGCATGGACTACAGGGTGTTGAAAGCGTACCACAGGGATGCTGACTGATGTTGACTCCAATGACTCCCACAGTTGTGTCAAGTTGGCTGGATGTGTTTGGGTGGTGGACCATTCTTGATACACATGGGAAACTGTCGAGCATGAAAAACCCAGCAGTCTTACAACTCTTACTTCCTACCATACCCCGTTCAAAGGCACTTAAATATTTTGTCTTGCCCATTCACTCTCTGAATGGCACACATACACAATCCATTTCTCAATTGTCTTAAGGCTTAATAATCTTTCTTTAACCTGACTCCTCCCCTTCATCTACACACAGATTGAAGTGGATGTAACAGGTGACATCAATATGGGATCATAGCTTTCACCTGGATTCACCTGGTCAGTCAAAATGTGTAGAATTGCAGGAAATTTGCTTAAAAACAGCAAAATGCTCTCTCAGTCTCATTCTCCCTCACCCAACCTGTTTTCTTAAAGGGGGGTGGGGGGGGAGCCCCCTGGAGGTTGGTGCCCTGGGTCCCCAAATGCGGTAGTCCAGCCCTGCAGCAAATGCATTCATATGTTCTGACTGCCATCTTATTCTGATTAGGCCTATCTTCACCAAAGCTTTATACAGAAGATAATTATGTTGATTTAAAGTTAGCCAAGGGCATCCATTGAACTCCTCTACACACCCCTTTCAGCTCTGGCCCTCTGGCCCTGGTTCTGTAATGATCTGCAGCCTTAGTATATGCCAATAATGTCTGTCTCCACCCAGCAGATGTCAGTAAAGTTCCAGTTGTGTTTTGAATTGATGCACAAACAGTGCCTTCAGAAAGTATTCACACCCCTTGACTTTTTCCACATTTTGTTGTCTTACAGCCTGAATTTAACATTTATTAAATACATATTTTGTGTCACTGGTCTACATACAATACACCATAATGTCAAAGTAGAATTATGTTTTTATAATTTTTTTACTAATTAATTAAAAATGAATAGCTAAAATTTTCTAGTTTTTTTCCCTTTTTCTCCCCAATTTCATGGTATCCAATTGTTTTTTTAGTAGCTACTATCTTGTCTCATCGCTACAACTCCCGTATTGGCTCGGGAGAGACAAAGGTTGAAAGTCATGCGTCCTCCGATACACAACCCAACCAAGCCGCACTGCTTCTTAACACAGCGCGCATCCAACCCGGAAGCCAGCCGCACCAATGTGTCAGAGGAAACACCATGCACATGGCAACCTTGGTTAGCACGCACTGCGCCCGGCCCACCACAGGAGTCACTGGTGCATGATGAGACAAGGACATCCCTACCGGCCAAGCCCTCCCTAAACCGGAAGACGCTAGGGCAATTGTGCGTCACCCCACAGACCTCTCGGTCTCTGCCTGTTACGACAGAGCCTGGGCGCGAACCCAGAGTCTCTGATGGCACTGCGCCACCCGGGAGGCTTACCTGTGTTTTCTGTTGGTCTGTTGCCAGTCTTGTCAAGTCTTACTAGGTGTTCTGCAGTTTTCCAGTTTCTCTTGTTTTTGTTTTCTAGTCCTCCCGGTTCTGACCATTCTGCCTGCCCTGACCCTGAGCCTGCCTGCTGTTCTGTCTTTGTTTGATGTTGTTGTGGATTACCGACCTCTGCCTGTGCTGAGCCTGCCGTTCAGTCCCTTATTGACGCTGTCTTCGATTACCAACCTCTGCCTGCTCTGGACCTGCTGTTTGCCTGTAACCTGTTTTGTAATAAACATCTGAGATTCGAACTGTCTGCATCTGGCTCTTATCCTGAGTCGTGTTAGTACGAACTGGGACTGACTGACCCAGCAGACTCAGACCAGTTTCACAATGCCGTCTCCTCTCAAGGAGCCACCATTGGAAGACACAAGGAGTTACTTCAAAATCTTATGGAAGTTTTCCAGACCTTGGCCGAACTCCATGACCGCACTTTCAATACATTGCTGGAGCAATTCTGCAGATTGTCTGTTAGGCAGCCAGCCACAACAGTAACCTCCCACCCTCTCAGTAACCCCGGTGTCAGCAGAGCATCTCCTCAGCTCATCCCGGCTTCCCGAGAACCCTGCCTACCTCCTCCGGAGTGCTACTCCAGAGATTCGGGAACCTGTCGGCCAGCTCTCGCCTGGGCTACAGCGGTGTGGGAGCAACAATCCACCATGTGCTTCAGTCAAATCAAATCAAATCAAATTTTATTTGTCACATACACATGGTTAGCAGATGTTAATGCGAGTGTAGCGAAATGCTTGTGCTTCTAGTCCCGACAATGCAGTAATAACCAACAAGTAATCTAGCTAACAATTCCAAAACTACTACCTTATAGACACAAGTGTAAGGGGATAAAGAATATGTACATAAAGATATATGAATGAGTGATGGTACAGAGCGGCATAGGCAAGATACAGTAGATGGTATTGAGTGCAGTATATACATATGAGATGAGTATGTAAACAAAGTGGCATAGTTAAAGTGGCTAGTGATACATGTATTACATAAAGATGCAGTAGATGATATAGAGTACAGTATATACGTATACATATGAGATGAATAATGTAGGGTATGTAAACATTATATTAGGTAGCATTGTTTAAAGTGGCTAGTGATATATTTTTTACATAATTTCCCATCAATTCCCATTATTAAAGTGGCTGGAGTTGAGTCAGTGTGTTGGCAGCAGCCACTCAATGTTAGTGGTGGCTGTTTAACAGTCTGATGGCCTTGAGATAGAAGCTGTTTTTCAGTCTCTCGGTCCCAGCTTTGATGCACCTGTACTGACCTCGCCTTCTGGATGATAGCGGGGTGAACAGGCAGTGGCTCGGGTGGTTGTTGTCCTTGATGATCTTTATGGCCTTCCTGTGGCATCGGGTGGTGTAGGTGTCCTGGAGGGCAGGTAGTTTGCCCCCAGTGATGCTTTGAGCAGACCGCACCACCCTCTGGAGGAGAGCCCTGCAGTTGCGGGCGGTGCAGTTGCCATACCAGGTTGCCATACAGCCCGACAGGAGGCTCTCGATTGTGCATCTGTAAAAGTTTTCGAGGGTTTTAGGTGCCAAGCCATATTTCTTCAGCTTCCTTAGGATGAAGAGGCGCTGTTGTTCCTTCCTCACCACACTGTCTGTGTGGATGGAACATTTCAGTTTGTCAGTGATGTGTCGCAGAGAAACTTTAAGCTTTCCACCTTCTCTACTGCAGTTCCGTTGCTGTGGATAGGGGGTTGCTCCCTCTACTGTTTCCTGAAGTCCACGATGATCTCTTTTATTTTGTTGACATTGAGTGAGAGGTTATTTTCCTGGCACAATACTCCCAGAGCCTCGCCTCCACCCTGTAAGCTGTATCGTTATTGTTAACAATCGATCCTAGTACTGTTGTGTCGTCTGCAAACTTGATGATTGAGTTGGAGGCGTGCGTGGCCATGCAGTCATGGGTGAACAGGGAATACATCAGGGGGCTGAGTACGCACCCTTGTGAGGCTCCAGTGTTGAGGATCAGTGCAATGGAGATGTTGTTTCCTATCTTCACCACCTGGGGGCGGCCCGTCAGGAAGTCCAGGACCCAATTGCATAGGGCAGGGTTCAGACCCAGGGTGTCACGCTTAATGATGAGCTCGGAGGGTACTATGGTGTTGAATGCTGAGCTACAGGCAATGAACAGCATTCTTACATAGATATTCCTCTAGTCCAGATTGGATAGGGCAGTGTGCAGTGCGATGGAGATTGCATCGTCTGTGGATCTATTGGGACAGTAAGCAAACTGAAGTGGGTCTAGGGTGTCAGGTAAGGTCGAGGTGATATGATCCTTAACTAGCCTCTCAAAGCACTTCATGATGACAGAAGTGAATGCTACGGGGCGATAGTAATTTAGTTCAGTTACCTTAGCTTTCTTGGGTACAGAAACAATGATGGACATCTTGATGTCTGTGGGGACAGCAGACTGGGATAGGGAGAGATTGAATATGTCCGTAAACACTCCAGCCAGCTGGTCAGCGCATTCTCCCCGGACTCGGCTAGGGATGCAGTCTCGGCCGGCCGTCTTGCGAGGTTAACACGCTTAAATGTCTTACTCACGTCGGCTATGGAGAAGGAGAGCCCACAGTCCTTGGGAGCGGGCCGCGTCAGTGGCACTGTGTTATCCTCAATGCGGGAAAAGAAGGTGTTTAGCTTGTCCAGAAGCAAGGCGTCGGTGTTTGTGTCAGACCCTGCCACATACGACTTGTGTCAGAGCCATTGAATCGCGACTCCACTTTGTCTCTATACTGATGTTTTGCCTGTTTGATTGCCTTACGGAGGGAATAACTACACTGTTTGTATTCTGCCAAAATCCCAGTCACCTTTCCATGGTAAATGTGGTGGTTCGAGCTTTCAGTTTTGCCAGAATGCTGCCATCTATCCACAGTTTCTGGTTAGGGTAGGTTTTAATAATCACAGTGGGTACAACATCTCCTATACACTTCCTGATAAACTTAGTCACCGTATCAGTATACTCATCAGTGTTATTCTCGGATACAACCCGGAACATATCTCAGCCCTTGTGATCCAAACAATCTTGAAGCATGGATTTCGATTGGTCAGACCAGCATAGAATAGTCCCTAGCATGGGTACTTCCTGTTTGAGTTTCTGCCTACAGGAAGGGAGGAGCAAAATGGAGTCGTGATCAGATTTGGGGGAGGGACTTGTAGGCATCCAGGAAGCTAAAGTAGCAGTGGTCGAGTGTTTTAGCAGCGCGAGTACTGCAGTCAATATGTTGGTTGCGTTTTCCTCAAATTTGCTTTGTTCAAATCCCCAGCTACAATAAATGCGGCCTCAGGATATGTGGTTTCCAGTTGGCATAAAGTCCAGTGAAGTACTTTGAGGGCCGTTGCAGTAATATACATGGCTGTGACTATAACCGAAGAGAAGTCTCTTGGGAGGTAATATGGTCGCCATTTGATTGTGAGGTATTCTAGGCCAGGTGAACACAAGGATTTGAGTTCCTGTATGTTATCACAATCACACCATGAGTACTGTGATTGCTAGCACAGACTGAAGTATGTTCCAGGATTCCTCCAATTGCATTGAGGAGTACACAACATCAGTCATTGGCTTCATCAATAAGTGCATCGATGATGCCGTCATCCCCTCAGTGACCGTACGTACACCCCAACCAGAAGCAATGGATTACAGGCAACATCCGCACTGAGCTTAAGGCAAGAGCTGCCGCTTTCAAGGAGCGGGACTCTGACCCGGAAGCTTATAAGAAATCCCGCTATGCCCTCCAACGAATCATCAAACAGGCAAAGCATCAATACAGGACTAAGATTGAATAGTACTACATCGGCTCTAACGCTTGTCGGATGTGGCAGGGCTTGCAGACCATTACAGACTACAAAGGGAAGCACAGCTGAGAGCTGCTCAGTGACACAAGCCTACCAGATGAGCTAAACTATTTCTATGCTCGCTTCGAGGCAAATAACACTGAAACATGCATGAGAGCACCAGCTGTTCCAGAAGACTATGTGATCAAGCTCTCCGCAGCCAATGTGAGTAAGACCTTTAAACAGGTCAACATTCACAAGGCCGCAGGGCCAGACGGATTACTAGGAGGTGTACTGCGAGTATGCACTGACCAACTGGCAAGTGTCTTCACTGACATTTTCAACCTCTCCCTGTCTGAGTCTGTAATACCAACATGTTTCAAGCAGACCACCATAGTGCCTGTGCCCAAGAACTCTAAGGTAACCTGCCTAAATGACTACCGACCAGTAGCACTCACGTCTGTAGCCATGAAGTGGTTTCAAAGGCTGGTCATGGCTCACATCAACACCATTATCCCAGAAACCAAAGACCCACTCCAATTTGCATACCGCCCCAACAGATCCATAGGTGATGCCATCTCTATTGCACTCCACACTACACTTTCCCCCCTGGTCAAAAAAAACACCTATGTTAGAATGCTATTCATTGACTACAGCTCAGCGTTTAACGCCATAGTGCCCTGAAAGCTCGTCAATAATCTAAGGACCCTGGGACTAAACATTTCCCTCTGCAACTCGATCCTGGACTTCCTGATGGGCCGCCCCCAGTTGGTAAGGGTAGGATACAACATATCCACCACACTGATCCTTAACACAGGGGCCCCTCAGGGGTGCGTGCTTAGTCCGCTCCTGTATTCCCTGTTCACCCATGACTGCACGGCGAGGCACGACTCCAAGACCATCATTAAGTTTGCTGATTACCTGATCACCAACAACGACGAGACAGCCTATAGGCAGGAGGTAAAAGACCTGGTAGTGTGGCCCACTTCCCCAACAAACTAACATGGTCCAAGCACACCAAGACAGTCGTGAAGAGGGTACGACAAAACCTATTCCTCCTCAGGAGACTGAAAAGATTTTACATGGGTCCTCAGAACCTCAAAAGGTTCAACAGCTGCATCATCGAGAGCATTCTGACTGGTTGCATCACTACCTGGTATGTCAACTGCTCGGCCTGCGACCGCAAGGCACTACAGAGGGTAGTGCGAACCGCCCAGTACATCACTGGGGCCAAGCTTCTTACCATCCAGGACCTCTGTACCAGGCAGTGTCAGAGGAAGGCCCTAAAAATAGTCAAAGACACCAGCCACCCTAGTCATAGACTGTTCTCTCTGCTACCACACGGTAAGCGATACCGGAGCTCCAAGTCTTGGTCCGAGAGGCTTCTAAATAGCTTCTACCCCCAAGCCATAAGACTCCTGAACACCTAATCAAATGGCTACCCAGACTATTTGCATTGCCCCCCCCTTTTACACCGCTGTTACTCTCTGTTATTATTGTCTATAGTAATTTTAATAACCGGTGCCCCCATACATTGACTCTGTACTGGTACCCCCCTTTATATAGTCTCGCTATTGTTATTTTACTGCTGCTCTTTAATTACTTGTTACATTTATTTATTGTTCTTATCTGTATTTTTTTAAACTGCATTGTTGGTTAGGTGCTCATAAGTAATCATTTCACTGCAAGGTCTAAAATTTGATTTAAGTAGTTAATCACACCCACACCCTTCTTCTTCCCGGATTGATATTTATTGGTGGCCCACCACGGTTCCTGATGTCTCTGCGTATGTCACCGCCTGTGCTGCAGCAAGCTCTGGCTGGCCTCCTTTAACCACTCCCTGTTCATCAGCGCCCTTGGTCCCATATATCCCTGGACTTCGTCACTGGTGTCACTCCATCAGATGGCAACACCCATATCCTTTACGGTGGTGGATAGGTTTTCCAAAGGCTCCCATTATATTCCCCTTCCAAAGTTACCCTCCGCCAAGGAGATGGCCCAGCTCATGGTGCAGCATGTTTTCTGGATCCATGGAATGCCGGTAGACATGGTCTCCGATCGCGGTCCTCAGTTCTCGTCCCGGTTCTGGTGGCGTTCTGCACCCTCATTGAGTTGTAGGCCAGCCTGTCCTCCAATTTTCACCCCCAGTCCAACGGCCAGTCGGAGCGAGCCAATCAGGACCTGGAGACAGCTCTTCATTGCCTTGTCTCCGCCAACCCCACCACCTGGAGCCAGCAACTCGTGTGGGTGGAATGCGCCCGCAACACCCTTCCCTGCTCGGCCACTGGTCTCTCGCCTTTCGAGTGTTCCATGGGATATCAGCTCCTGCTCTTCCCTGGGGCAGACATCAGCATACCCTGGGCCCAGATATTCATCCGCCACTTTCGCCGTACCTAGAAGAGAGCCCAGTACGCTCCTCCCAAGACCACTTCCACAAATCGGCAACAGGCAGACTGCGACCAGACCCCTGCTCCCCGCTATCGTCTCGGGTGGAGTCCCGTACACTTTCCCCCCGTTTTATCGGCCCTTTCCCCATCTCTAAGATTCTTAGCCCCTCTGCTGTTTGTCTTCTGTTGCCCTGCACCCTCCGTATACATATTCACTTTTCATGTGTCTAGGATCAAACCTCTGCCTCACAGACCCCTGTCCCTGTTTGTTCGCTGTCTTGTATTACTGACCTCTGCCTGCCCTGATCCTGAGTGTGCCTGCCGTTCTGTCCCTTATTGAAGCTGTCTTGTATTACTGACCTCTGTCTGCCCTGATCCTGAGTGTGCCTGCCGTTTTGTCCCTGTTTGTTCGCTGTCTTGTATTACTGACCTCTGCCTGCCCTGATCCTGAGTGTGCCTGCCGTTCTGTCCCTTATTGAAGCTGTCTTGTATTACTGACCTCTGTCTGCCCTGATCCTGAGTGTGCTTGCCGTTCTGTCCCTGTTTGTTCGCTGTCTTGTATTACTGACCTCTGCCTGCCCTGATCCTGAGTGTGCCTGCCGTTCTGTCCCTTATTGAAGCTGTCTTGTATTACCGACCTCTGTCTGCCCTGATCCTGAGTGTGCCTGCCGTTCTGTCCCTTATTGAAGCTGTCTTGTATTACCGACCTCTGTCTGCCCTGATCCTGAGTGTGCCTGCCGTTCTGTCCCTTATTGAAGCTGTCTTGTATTACCGACCTCTGTCTGCCCTGGACCTGCCGTTTGCCTGCCCCCTCTTTTGTAATAAACATTTGAGATTCTAACTGTTTGCTTCCTGCATCTGGGTCTTATCCTGAGTCGTGATATTACCCAGAAAGACTCACAGCTGTAATCGCTGCCAAAGGTTATTACAACATGTATTGACTCAGGGTGTGAATAAATGTAAATCAGATATGTACATTTATTTAATTTCAGTAAATGTGGCAAAATTTATAAAAACATGTTTTCACTTTCTCATTATGGGGTATTGTGTGTAGATGGATGATTAAAAAAAAGTTTAATAAATGTTGATTTCAGGCTGTAACACAACAAAATGTGGAATAAATCAAAGGGTATGAATACTTTCTGAAGGCACTGTAAGTACATAGTAGGTGTACAGCTAAGCTAAGGAAGGACACACTGCTGTTTTTTAAATTAATTTACACAGACACCGTTCTGAATGATTATTGATCAAATGTACCCATTGATATCTTCTTATTGCAGTTGTCAACTTCCATGAAACTCACGGAGAGAAAATGTAATGGAAGAATGGAAAAAGCCAGAAAAAAATCAAGAACTACATGCTAACATTTAGAGAAAGGTATAGAATTAATTTGCTGATATTTTCTAGCATTCTGTCAAACTTAAGTTTTGTCATACTGATAGAGTTTTATTTAATTCCTGAACATTCACGAAGAGGCGTGGTCACCTGTGACGAAGGTTCCACACCTCTTGTTTGTCAGGCTGCCACAGTTTGCTGTGGGTGAAAGTCCACTGTAGATTACAAACCGCATTGGGATTTTTTTTACACCGAACACCGTATCTTCAAGGAATCCCCCCATAATTTCAGGTAAAACAGAATGACTTTATCTCCGTGTACTGCGGCTCTTTGTGACTGTATGATTAATTTATCTGCGTTTTGGATAGGCTACCTGCTGCTTTACAGTAGCCTACAGCATGAGTGTACGGCAGATGCGGAAAAAGATCGAGACAATGGACAAATGACGATACTGGTGTTCAATAAAAAGTAGTAGGCTATATAGGCTATACCTAACTGCATAGACGCTGACAGAAAATCAGTTGTTCATCATTGATAGGCTATGCCTATGTAGAAATATAGCCTGCTTGCAGCAAACGAACTCAAATCGATTACATGCTAGTTGATTTAGTATAGGCTAATCGCTTTTTATAGGAGCTCTGTTAGATGAATTTCCTACCTTGTCACAGAAAAGCGCGTTTGGGACTTCTGTCTAAATAACCGGTGAAAGGCTATCCACTCAAGACAGTTGATCATAATCAATTTAGTGTCTACCTGTTATTCTATTACCAAGACATGTATAGTGGAGTTTAAATGACCATTCTGAGAGGCAAATAGACAAGCCGCCTATGTCAACCTGGTATCAGAGTATTTCGTATTATTCTGTACTTAAATCCGAGATACTCCATTTAGTATATGTTACGTTTCATATCATATGTATTAATTTGTGGATATCCATCAACCATTTTGTAAGATATGTTACGAATTACAATTTATGTTATGAATTTTCAAATGTACAATATATTACGAATTTGAAAAACGTATGATATGTTACGAATTCTAGCTAGGTGGCTAACGTAATCTAGCTGGTTAACGTTAGCTAGGCTATGAGTTAGGGTTAAATTTAGGAGTTAGGGGAAGGGTTAGCTAACATGCTAAGTAGTTGCAAAGTAAGTAAAAGTAGTAAGTAGTTGAAAAGTTGCTAAAATGCTGAAGTTGGCCGTGATGAGATTCAAACTTGCAAATGTTGGGTTGCTAGATGTTTGTTTCATATACCCACCCACGAGACCAGATAACAGATGAGTGTTTTGTTCATTGTTGTTTATGGATTACAATGATTTGTGAGTCATAATCAGCCAGCATTGTTAGCATGCGATACCATGTAACCTCGCATGAGAATCACATCAGAGCACCAGGGACCACAGGTAGATCACATTGATTCAGATTAAATGGACAGGGAGGACCTGATCCCAGCTCAGGACTCCTATTCTGAGACACTTGATACATAGGCCCCAGATCTAACATTACTGGATAGGTGACAGCAAGGTACCACTTCAAATGCATTCCCACCATTACAGTCATAGAAGATCAAGGATTAGGTCTACCTCAAGGAAGGGAGGAGGAAATTGTACATTTTAGAAATGGAACAAGGGCCATTGTATCATCTAAAAACACAGTGATGAGATTGGTAATGATCAGATCATTACTATTCTCTTCCATACTGAAGGTATCAATGACATCAAGTGCAATCAATGCTACAATTCCCAATTTGTTTGGAGAATGTGAAGATAATAATGTTTGGTACTGACTCCATAAATGTTTAACAAATCATTTATTCATTATAAGCAGTGCGTAACTGGTCTTAAAGTTATTCATTATTCTAGAGGAGGAATAAATCATATCAAATCTAATACTCCGAATACAAGAGGTGTAGACTTTACAGTGAAATGCTTACTTACACGAACGAGCCCGTTCCCAACAATGCAGAGTTAAAAAGTAAGAAATATTTAGAAATATTTTCTAAATAAAAAGGAGATATTAACACAATAAAAACAAAAACAAGGCCATATACAAGGAGTACCAGTACCGAGTCAGTGTCTTGTTGTCTTTTTTCTGTCTCTTCTCTGTTAGCTGCATTCAATAACTTTAATTCATACTTCCTCTTTTGTGTTATCCTCTTCTTTATTTTATACTGTAGAGACCATCAGTGTCATACACAGATTTGTTCCTACTCTTTATTCCATTGAATAAGGGGAAACTATTATTAGTGAATGGTGTTATAGATTTGCATGTTCCAGCTGGGGGAGTGTATTGTGTGAGAGAAAAACAGTTTACATTCATTAAATTGTTCCCATATATTTTTATTTGACCAAAAACACTGTCTCTCTGCCTCTATGTAAATTCAATGGCAACGACTGTCATCTTTTTCACTAATTGTCACTACACATTTTCACTACACATGTGACACGAGCGCACACAAGGATTTTATTTTATCTTTTAGAGAAGGAAGGCTCATAAATGAAAAAGGATTATACCAAGATGTGAAAGGGGGCTGGATATATTTGTCATTATAAGTTATCTAGCCATCGTTGGTCCTTCATAAAGAGTTCTTACATTCATAATAAAAGGCTTTATATTGAGATGTGAACGAGGGCATCTCGGATGGAGCTGCCTTAGTTATCCAATCTGCCATATCCTCATTAGACAGAGCTCATTGACACACAGTAATTGCCTAATACTCTAAACTCGGTTTAGTGGATGAGTTCTAAGGAATCTCACAGTGGGTCATAGTCAGAACCTACTGTAAATGATGAGTCCCGTAAGCTAATCGCTAATACCCTATGGATAAGGACTGGGGACCCACTCTGACAACCACTGGATTAGCGCGAGGGTAAGAAGCAGCATGGGGTATGTTTTGGGTTGGCAGACTGGCAAACAGGGCAAAGGGTTGGCAAACAGGGCAAAGGGTTGATGGGATTATCTTCTGTAGAGAAGTGTAGATTTCTCACCCCTTCCTGATTTTGCCTGTGGTTACATCAATTGATAAATCTCAATGATGCATTTTTCTCATGAAGCAGTTTACAGATCAGTAGCCCAATATTATCCACACATCTTGCTGTATGTGTGCAGCATGCAAGTTTGTGTCTGCGCACACATGTGTACTCAATAAAGATTCTTCATACACTTGACTGTCAGTAAACCGATAGTCCATGAGGAGTCAGAACTAAGACATTGTGTGCTTTATGGACACTTCTTTACACTACCCTGTTTGTCCATCTGTCTGATGATCCTGGATCCCTCCAGACAGTGAGGAACTGATAAAGACGTTTCCTCCTCCTCTGTCACATCTTTAAGAGTATTTTTTTTTGACAGGCCCTCTGAATGCTGGTGGGCATTTCCATGTAAAAAGCCCTATGAGCACTAAAGTGAAGTTCATAGGAGCACATCAAATTTGGTGTTAAATGAAAGCTGCGTCTATATCTTTGAGAAATAAAGACATATACATTTTTAACACATTTCCATCCTAAAAATGAGGAATAAGTAAAGGCTTTGATTTATGGTCAAACAGTTGGAGAAGGGGTATTAGAAGTTTGGACAGTACAAATCAAATTGTATTGGTCACATATACATATTTAGCAGATCAAATCAAATCAAATCAAATTTATTTATATAGCCCTTCGTACATCAGCTGATATCTCAAAGTGCTGTACAGAAACCCAGCCTAAAACCCCAAACAGCAAGCAATGCAGGTGGAGAAGCACGGTGGCTAGGAAAAACTCCCTAGAAAGGCCAATACCTAGGAAGAAACCTAGAGAGGAACCAGGCTATGTGGGGTGGCCAGTCCTCTTCTGGCTGTGCCGGGTGGAGATTATAACAGAACATGGTCAAGATGTTCAATGTTCATAAATGACCAGCATGGTCGAATAATAATAAGGCAGAACAGTTGAAACTAGAGCAGCAGCACAGTCAGGTGGAAGTTGAAACTGGAGCAGCAGCATGGCCAGGTAGACTGGGGACAGCAAGGAGTCATCATGTCAGGTAGTCCTGGGGCATGGTCCTAGGGCTCAGGTCAGTTGAAACTGGAACAGCAGCATGGCCAGGTGGACTGGGGACAGCAAGGAGTCATCATGTCAGGTAGTCCTGGGGCATGGTCCTAGGGCTCAGGTCCTCCGAGAGAGAGAAAGAAAGAGAGAAGGAGAGAATTAGAGAACGCACACTTAGATTCACACAGGACACCGAATAGGACAGGAGAAGTACTCCAGATATAACAAACTGACCCCAGCCCCCCGACACATAAACTACTGCAGCATAAATACTGGAGGCTGAGACAGGAGGGGTCAGGAGATGTTATTGCTGGTGTAGGGACACAAGCATTTCACTATCTCCAACAGTGCAGTAGTATCTAACAATACACACATCTAAAATGAAAATAATGGAATTAATAAATATTTTAATATTAGGTTGGGCAATGTCGGAGTGGCATTGACTAAAATACAGTAGAATACAGTATAATACAAATTAAATGAGTAAACGTTATTAAAGTGACTAGTGTTCATCATTAAAGTGACCATAGACATGGAATCAATGTACATAGGGCAGCAGCCTCTAAAGTGCAGGGTTGAATAACCGGGGGGTTGCCGACTAGTGATGGCTATCTAACAGTCTGATGGCCTTGAGATGGAAGCTGTTTTTCAGTCTCTCGGTCCCAGCTTTGATGCACATTTACTGACCTCACCTTCTGGATGGTAGCGGGGTGAACAGGCAGTGGCTCAGATGGTTGTTGTCCTTGATCTTTTTGGCCTTGTGACATTGGGTGCTGTAGGTGTCCTGGAGGGCAGGCAGTTTGCCCCCAGTGATGCATTGGGCAGACTGCACAACACTCTGGAGAGCCTTGCGGTTGTGGGCGGTGCAGTTGCCGTACCAGGCGGTGATACAGCCCAACAGGATGCTGTCAATTCTGCATCTGTAAAAGTTTGTGAGGGTCTAAGGGGCCAATACAAATTTCTTCAGCCTCCTGAGTTTGAAGAGGCACTGTTGGTCCTTCTTCACCTCCACTGTCTGTGTGGGTGGACCATTTCAGATTGTCAATGATGTGTACGCCGAGGAACTTGAAGCTTTCACCTTCTCTACTGCGGCCCTGTGGATGGGGGCGTGCTCCCTCTGCTGTATCCTGAAGTCCACGATCAGCGCCTTCAATTTATTGACGTTGAGGGAGAGGTTATTAACCTGACACCACCCCGCCCAGTCCCTCACCTCCTCACTGTAGGCTGTCTTGTCATTGTTGGTAATCTGGCCTACTGCTGTTGTGCCGTCTGCAAACTTGATGATTGAGTTGGAGGCGTGCGTGGCCACACAGTCATGGCTCAACATGGAGTACAGAAGGGGGCTGAGCATAAACCATTGTGGGGACCCTGTGTTGAAGATCAGTATAGTGGAGGTGTTTTTTCCTACCTTCACCACCTAGGGATGGCCCGTCAGGAAGTCCCGTTGCACAGGGCAGGGTTCATACCCAGGGCCCCAAGCTTAATGATGAGCTTGGAGGGTACTATGGTGTTGAAGGCTGATCTATAGTTAATGAACATCATTCTTCCGTCTGGGCTGGCAGCCTTGCGAGGGTTAACACATTTAAATGTCTTACTCACATCTGCCACGGAGAACGAGAGCCCACAGTCCTTGTGAGCATGCCGTGTCAGTGGCACTGTGTTATCCTCAAAGTGGGCAAAGAATGTGTTTAGCTTGTCCAGGAGCAAGATGTTGGTGTCAGCAACGTGGCTGGTTTTCCCTTTGTAATCCGTGATTGTCTGTAGATCCTGCCACAAGCATCTTGTGTCTGAGCCGTTGAATTGCGACTCCACTTTGTCTCTGTGCTGACGTTTTGCCTGTTTGATTGCCTTATGGAGGGAATAACTACACTGTTGGTATTAGACCATATTCCCAGTCACTTTACCATGATTAAATGCTGGGATTTGCACTTTGAGTTCTGCACGAATGCTTCCGTCTATCCACGGTTTTTGATTTGGGTAGGTTTTAATAGTCACAATGGGAACAACATCACCTATATGCTTCCTGATGACCTCAGTCACCGGGTCTGTGTATATGTCAATGTTATTCTCAGAGGCAAGCTGGAATCACAGTACAGTAAAAAACTAGAGTATAGGTCAGTACAATACTGTACTTTAAAGTTTAGTACTTTACTAAATTAAAATTACTAGAATTAAACTTATCTTATAAACAACAATCAATCTTAACATAATATTTAGACTTAGGGTTGCCACCCGTTTGATAAAATACGGAACGGTTCCGTATTTCACTGAAAGAATAAAAGTTTTGTTTTCGAAATTATAGTTTCCAGATTTGACCATATTAATGACCTAAGGCTCGTATTTCTGTGTGTTTATTATATTATTATTAAGCCTATTATTTGATAGAGCAGTCTGACTGAGCGATGGTAGGCAGCAGCAGGCTCGTAAGCATTCATTCAAACAGCACTTTCCTGCGTTTGCCAGCAGCTATTCACTATCAACTCCCGAGATTAGGCTGGCAATACTAAAGTGCCTATAAGAACATCCAATAGGCAAAGGTATATGAAATACAAATGGTATACAGAGAGAGAGTCCTAAAACTCCTATAATAACTACAACTAAAACCTCTTAACTGGGAATATTGAAGACTCATGTGTAAAGAAATTGCCAGCTTTCATATGTTCTGAGCAAGGAACTTAAACTTAAACTTTATTACATGGCACATATTGCATTTTCACTTTCTTCTCCAACACTGTGTTTTTGCATTATTTAAACCAAATTGAACATGTTTCATTATTTATTTGAGGCTAAATTGATTGATTGATTTATTATATTAAGTTAAAATAAATGTGTTCATTCAGTGTTGTTGTAATTGTCATTATTACAAATATATTTATATATATATTTTAATTGGTATCGTCTTTTTTTGGGTCTCCAATGATCGGTATCGGTGTTGGAAAAATCATAGTCGGTCGACCTCTAGTCCAAACCAACCAAATGTGGTCTTGTTTGAGTACGGAGCTCATTAGAATAATAGCCACTGTGTAGAATAATACCCAAACATGCTATAGGATATTACATTTTTCTACCTTTGTGTACCTATTCAGGATGCCTCACCATGAAGGAATGACATTCATAATTATGCATTTCTGTATAGTACAGATCAGGGACCCATGATGTCATTCTGTTACCATAATTATGTTACAGGGTGTTAATCCACCTTACTTACTGTAGTTCAATAACCAAAATATATTTTTTCAAACTCAAGGTGTCATGTCATAGTTGACACCCCGTTCTTTCTGCAGATGTCTTTGGATCTTAGTTCGAATTAGATATTTAAAGGTCCAATACAGCCGTTTTAGTTTAAATATCAAATTATTTCTGGGTAACAATGAAGTACCTTACTGTGATTTATTTTTAATTAAAATGTCATTAAAAAAAAAAAGCTTCTTAGCAAAGAGCAATTTCTCAAGCAAGGACTTTCTGGGAGTGGTCTGAGTGGGGAGGGGGAAACTTAAAACTAGCTGTTATTGAAAGAGGTTTGGAGCTCTCTTTCTTATTGGTCTATTAACTAATTTACAGCCTGGTGATGTCACTAGGCAGGCCAAAACTCCATCCCACCAAATTTCAAGCTGTCTTCTCAAACAGCTCTTACACTGTTTTTAAATTAAAATCCCTTCCTGAATTGAGTGCCTTTTGAATTGACCCCATCACTGGTTTGTTTAACTTTGCAATCAATGGTTTTTGTTTGGCTTTCATTTGAAGTGAAAAATCGGAGTCTCAGCGTCATTCTGTTAACGTGTAATTGCCCAGCAGCACTCTGTGATTGACTCAGCCTTCCCTCTGTTAAGATAAGAGCTCCTCATCTCTGACAAGCTGACTGATTGGAAACTTTAGGGAAATGATAACAATCATTTTATTGTGACATTTTATGCACATTTTTTTTGCACTATTTGAAAACTATAGCATAATATTATAGCCTTCTATCAGTGGAACTATGTATCTCTTCTAGTATGTTCTATTTCTATTCTGTGTGCTCCTGATCTACAGGTATGTTGCTCTACTTCTATGTTCTACACCTGCGGTCTACTGCTTACCTGATCCAGAGGTAGAGAGGTAGCTAGCTACGGCAATGCAATCTGTTGTCATGACAGCATTGTGGAGTGTTGTGATGTTTTCAGATACAGAATCTACAGATGTCTAGAGTGAGATTCTGCAGGCTCCTCTTGGACGAGTGTGTGTGTGTGTGTGTGTGTGTGTGTGTGTGTGTGTGTGTGTGTGTGTGTGTGTGTGTGTGTGTGTGTGTGTGTGTGTGTGTGTGTGTGTGTGTGTGTGTGTGTGTGTGTGTGTGTGTGTGTGTGTATGAGAGAGTAAATGGGGGTAAGAGCGAGAGTTCCGGTGGGTTTGTTTTATGGAATGAGAGAGTGTGAATGTTTACACCAAAGAGAGACAACATTAGGAAGGCGAAGACTGAGGGTGTTTATAGTAGTGTGTTTGCGTGTGCATTCGTACACCTGTTTGTGAAAAGTCTGTGCCCTTGAGCAAAGCACTTCATCTTAATTGCTCCAGGGTTGCCGTTGATATTGGCAGACCCTGGCCATGACCCCACTCTCCGAGGGTGTCTCAGGGAGAGTTGGGATATGCCAAAAACATATTTCATATTCACACATGCGTATTAATACACATTTGTATGTGTGAAATATGACAAATATAAGCACCCACCAAATTATTATTATTATTATTGTGAGAGAGTATATAGTTATATAATCAATAACGTAAACTTCCTTTGTGGCACCAGCACATGTAACTGCAGTGAACTCTGCAGATTGTTCCACATACTAGGGGAAAAAAACTAACTGCACATTTTCCCACATATGTGGAGACTGAAGGGATCTCTAGTGTTATCCATTCCTGAGACGGGTCTGGTAACTTATGATTCTTAACTTCATTAATGAAGTTACATACAGAGGCAGTTTCTGTAAGACTGCTTTGTAATGAAATAAGAGAGAATGCAGCTCTCTTACAGACAGAGAGGTCCATCCCACATTTTTATACAGACTACAATGGGTCCTAAAATTGTCCCCTGTGATAAAACATATTGCGGAATGGTAGACTGTGTCCAAGGGTTTCAAAACAGAGGTTGCCGAATGCATGTAAACAATATCATCAAAATACAGGGAGAAGCATTGTCTTAACAATCTTTCTCCTATTTTCAATACTGGGGTATGATTTATTTCGATATAAAAAACAATCTTGGATATAAGTCAGATATAATATATCAATCAATCTATCAAATTTTATTTGGTCACATACACATGGCCAGTGATATGAATCTCTATGTACGCAGCAGCCTCTCTGAGTTAGGGATTGCTGTTTAGCGGTCTGTCAGCTTTGATGCACCTGTACGAACCTTGCCTTCTGGATGGTAGTGGGGTGAACAGGCAGTGGCTCGGGTGGTTGTTGTCCTTGATTATCCTTTTGGCATTCCTGTGACATTGGGTGCTGTAGGTGTCGGGGGGCAGGTAGTTTGCCCCTGGTGATGCATTGTGCAGACTGCACCACCCTCTGGAGAGCCTTGCGGTTGATGGTGGTGCACTTGCCGTACTAGGCAGTGATACAGCCCGACAGGATGTTCTTGATTGTGTATCTGTAAAAGTTTGTCAGGGTTTTAGGTGACAAGCCAAAGGTTGAAGAGGCGCTTTTGCGCCCTCTTCACCACACTGTCTGTGTGAGTGGACTATTCAGTTTGTCTGTGATGTGTATGCTGAGGAACTTAACTTTCCACCTTCTCCACTACGGTTCTTTCGATGCGGATAGGGCGGTGCTCCCTCTGCTGTTTCCTGAAGTCCACGATCATCTCCTTTGTTTTGTTGACACCCAGTTACTTATATTGAGAAACAAGCTCCATTTGGGCTCCATTTGTAGCCAAATATGCAGATCCTCAGGGTCAACACTTTGTGACCTAGAGAACAGCATGAGCTTGGTTTTACTTGTATTTAACACATATTTAAGAACTGTAAGTGATTTCTGAATTGAATCAATGTCATGCTGAAGTTCACGAATGGCCTGCTACACCGAGGTGGCACAGGAATACAAAACTGTGTCATCTGCATAGTGAATGTTACAAGTATTAACAGTTTCCTATGTCATTAATATACAAGGTGAACAATGATGGACCCAAAATTTAACCTTGAGGAACAGCTTTTGTAAACATGGAGTTCTGTCACTAAGATAATTCTGAAACCATAAAAAGACTGTATATCCCAGGCCTATTTTTGATAACATCTTCAGCAAAACAGAATGATCAACAGTGTCGAACGCCTTTGACAGGTTCATAAACAAGGCAGCACAGCTCTTTTAGCATCCAAGGCATTGTCAAGATCATTAACAACTAGCGTGGATGCTGTGGTACTACTATGTCCAGGCCTAAACCCTGATTGGTTTATTTTAAAAATACAAAAATCTGATAAAAAGGAACAAAGTTGTACATTAACCAAGGATTCAAGAATCTTAGATAAAGAAGGTAGTCTTGAAATGTTGTCATTACACTCCTTACATTGTGCTCTAACATAAGGAGTATGTCTAGGTTCTGAAATACACATTTTCACAAATGTATTCAACTTTTAACATATTATTAAAATCTCGATAGTACCCTTTTTTTCATTTTAAGACATATCGCTTGCAACAATATAGAAGTACATCACATTCCCAGTGAGCTCTCTGCTAATTCGGAAGGTACCATACATTTTATGAGCACCACCAACACAGTGAATGGGAAAATGGATTCAACAGCAACTCCCTCTGCTGGTGATTTACGGCATGTGCAATCCTAAAGGAGGACTGGGATTGGTTAATGACCTATATTGTCATATCATTAAAAGTACCAGAGAGCCCACTCTTTTGTATGTGTTTGAAGAGTATATTGTGCCTAACAATTTATCTAGAAACACGCTAAATCAAAAGGATACTTTTGAGATATTCATATGTTTTATGTACAGCACACTATATGGAGTATAATGACTCTAAGATGTTGTCTGTGTCAGGGCTATAAATAAAAATACAAGATTGGTAGCACTGGTGCTCACAACTTCAAAAAGTTAGGAACACCACATGAAATTTAGGAGCACCTGCCTATATTGGTCCTACATGTGAGCGGACCAAGTAATTGGGCGTCAGTCTAAAGCGGGAAGGTGGAATAAACGAGTCAGGAGTAGGTTTTCTTGATTGAACACAGTTCTCTATTGAGGGCATTTGGTCAACACAAACACTCCAACATAATCAATTAAAATCTTCCAAGGAAAAACATACATCTTCTTCTCCAGATGAAACAGGAACACAATAGGATTATCTTTAAACTACAACAAAAGTCACGGGATTGTCACCGTCTTAGTGGTTCTTCCTGGATAGCTCCTGGATAGTGGCCATCTTCCAGATAGTTTTCCCCTCCCCTCTCTGCTGGCTCCATTCTCTCCCTTATAGGGGAAGGAGAATATGTCATTAGTACCGTCAGCTGTGCTTAATAAATCTTGTTCAGGATAGGGGGCAGTATTTCCCCTTTGGATGAATTGCGTGCCCATAGTGAACTGCATCAAAATCTGTCCTAAATTGCTAATATATGCATATTATTATTATTATTATTATTATTATTATTGGATAGAAAACACTCTGAAGCTTCTAAAACCATTTGAATTATGTCTGTGAGTATAACAGAACTCACAGGGCAGGCAATCTTCCAAACTAGTTTTGGAATGCATTAGACTGCTTTGTCTGTTCCAGTCAGGCCCAGATGAACTAGGATTGTCCGGTTGGAATGCCATTCGTTTTGTACATTTATAACGTCCTGAAGATTGATTCTGCACTTAGTTGACCAGTTTCGTCGACCTGTAATATGTAATTTGGAAGTTTTGATGCAAAATTATACTGGACCAGAAGTAATTTTTTGGGCATTTGAGCTGAAAGTTGTAGCAGGTGCTGCTACATGGACACTAGAATTGAACATTATGAAACAAAACGATTTATTGTTGAAATAGGACTCCTTGCAGTACATTCTGATCGAAGACCATCAAAGGTAAGGGAATATTTATGTTGTAATTTTGTATTTCTGTTGACTCCAACATAGCGGAGAAATATTGTTACGTCTGAGCGCCGTCTCAGATTATTGCATGGTAAGCTTTTTCCGTAACGTAAAAAAAAAATGTGACACAGCGATTGCATTAAGAACCGGTGTATCTTTTTAATTATATGTAGAACATGTATCTTTAGTCAAAGTTTATGATGAGTATTTCTGTTATCTGGCGTAGTTTTCTATAATTCCTCCGGACATTTTTGAGAATTTTCTGAACATGGCGTCAATGTAAACCGAGATTTATGGATATAAAATGCATATTATCGAACAAAACATAAATGTACTCTGTAACATGTCATATGACTGTCATCTGATGAAGATTTTCAAGAGGTTAGTGAATGTTTATTTTTTTTTATCCTGCTTTTTGTCATTTTATCATTTGTGGTACAAAATGGCTGCCTTTTGTCTTTGTTTTGGTGGTGGTCTAACATAAATATGTGCTATGTTTTCGCCGTAAAACATTTAAAAAATCTGACACACTGGGTAGATGAACAAGGTGTTTATCTTTCATTTGAGGTATTGGACTTGTTAATGTGTGGAGGTTAAATATTTCTACTAATATTTTTGCATTCCCTGCGTACCGTTTCAGCTGAACGGGGGGGGGGGGAGTTCCCGTAGGGGAACCCATAGTCTTAACAGGTTGCCTCTGGTTACCTTGTCTCCCATGCCTTGTTGGGCTACTATCCGTGAGCCCAGCCTGCCCTCTGGTGGTCCTTCCACATACATGAATTCAAACTACTTTTGAAGCACGTGCTAGAATATAAAATGTAGAACTGTAAATACGTTAGTTTATTATAAAAGTTCAAATGTTGCTACAAATACCTGCCATTGAAATTACAAAGTCCTTTGTGGAATATTAGGTTCCTACATTGTGTAAAAATACTATTTTTCTTATTGAAATGCATTACATAAAAGATTCTACACTGTTTCTTTAAAAAAGTCAAGTTTGTGATGACAACATGCAAGAGACCTGTCATTCATTCATTGCTAGGACCATTGATCTCATGAAGAAGCTATCCCGTTTCCTTTCTTTCTCTCCCCCCCAAATCCGCTGGGGAAGTTACCAGATTGTTAGCTATGCAATGAAGTAACATGACTAAACAAAGACTAAACAAATGGTTAACAACGTCACCATGCAAGTAGTTTTAGAAGGCCCACCAACATGTTTTATGAATGTAAAATGCCATCCCGGCAATCCGTTATAGGAAGAAAAATAATTGTGCTGTAATATGTGTCCGATCTTTTGATCTGGTTGGTCTAGAAGCAGGCCGTTTTCGCTGTAGTAATGGTGCAACCGTGACTCTAATGAGTCTTCACTAGATTGTTTCTCTAGGGAACTTGGTAACAACAGTACAGTACAGTGAAGCCTTATCATTAGAACAATTATTATCCGGGAGGTTCTTTTCATAGGTCGCACAGTGCTCCCAAAATAAAATTCCATGTCGCACAAAATGTTTTGTCGCACTTTAGAGCCCTGGGCCCAGTTTCACAAAAGTGTCTTAAGGCGAAGTTCATCATTAGAACTATTGAGCACAATGGTTATCACGATTAACTTAGCCTTAAGATGCTTTTGGGAAGCTGGGCCCTGGTCTGTATCATATACGGTTCTTGGCTCATAGGCTCTTACAGGAGGTATGTATAGGTCTAAAAAGGGCCACTTTCATCATGATTTTTTTTCTGATAAAAAAATAAATAAATGTAAATAGCATGTCAGAAATCCTTCCTCCCAATGACGTTTCTTTGAGAATTGCCAGAACGATCTGAGATACCAAAAATATTTTCAGCCTACACTGGCATAGAATCGCCCAGAGACAGCAAGAGACACAGAAATAGGGAAAGATAAGTACCCTGCTAAATCAGATGAAACAGGGTGAGCCTTGCTCCACAGGAGGGCTACGAGTGTTTTTACAGCATGTGATTCCTTATGACCTAAAGCCATAGAACTGAAGAGAGCTAAAGGGGAAGCTAGACACTTGCTCTATGTTATACTGCACCCATCAAACTACTTTTCTATCTTTCCTCTCCTCTTATTCTATCAGTATGTAAGCTATCTCCCCTTCTACTATAGTGGGCAGCAGGATCATTCTATTACTCTCTCTTTCTGTCCTCTCTCTCTGACTCTCTACGTTCTTTCTCTCCACACAACAGAAACGTCTCTCCCTTTGTCTCTCTGCCCTTCTGTCCCCCTGCCCTTCTGTCCCCCTGATCTTCTGTCCCCCTGACCTTCTGTCCCCCTGACCTTCTGTCCCTCTGCCCTTCTGCCCTTCTGTCCCCCTCTCATTCCTCTGCAGCCTGTAGAAACACTTGTAGATAGCTGTCGTTCCTCTGCCTCATCAACCAATGTGAATGTTATATTCTCTCCTTTTCTCTGTGGATTCTAGTGCTTTAACACTCACACTAATTTCATGCTTCTGGATTTCGATTGCATTCCATCGCTATCTTATCTGTAAGTGTTTACTTGGTTTATTAAACATATTACACAGTGATGGGTTGACGAATACACATGCAATTGATACAGTCATACGGAATAGTAATGATTGCTGTGGTTATGATAATGATTGCTGAATATTTAAATGTCTTAGTGATATTCTGTCCTTTGGAGTTATAAAATAAATCTAACATAGATCAGACTTATAGTACCAGTCAAAAGTTTGGACACACCTACTCATGCAAGGGTTTTTCTTTATTTTTGACTATTTTCTACATTGTAGAATAATAGTGAAGTTATCAAAACTATTAAATAACACATGTGGAATCATGTAGTAACCAAAAAAGTGTTAAACAAATGAAACTATATTTTATATTTGAGATTCTTCAAAGTAGCCAGCCTTTGCCTTGATGACAGCTTTGCACACTTGCCATTTTCTCAACCAGCTTCATGAGGTAGTCACCTGGAATGAATTTCAATTAACAGATGTGCCTTGTTAAATGTTAGTTTGTGTAATTTCTGTCCTTCTTAATGCGTTTGAGCATTGATCAGTTGTGTTGTGACAAGGTAGTGGTGGTATACAGATAATAGCCCTATTTGGTAAAAGACCAAGTCCATGTAAAGTCAAGAACAGCTCAAATAAGCAAAGAGAAACGACAGTCTATTATTACTTTAAGGTCAGTCAATCTGGAACATTTCAAGAACTTTAAAATATGTTTAGATTTATTTAACACTTTGTTTTGTTGCTACATGATCCCATATGTGTTATTTCATAGTTGTGATGTCTTCACTATTATTCAACAATGTAGAAAATAGTACAAATAAAGAAACTCTTGAGTAGGTGTGTCCAAACGTTTGACTGGTATTGTATGTGTAGATGATATTGGAGAAGTCTAACAGTTATCTTGTTTTTGTGTGTTTTCTCTATAGATGGAACCTGCAGCAAGGAGATGAGCCAGCTGGTTCAGTCTTCAGCACAGAGCGAGAGAGACTTCCAGTGTCTGTTGGCGTGTATGTGCTAGAGAGTATATATGTATGCGTGTGTGTGTGTCTGCCGAGAGGAGAGAAGACTGCCTTCCAGCGGTGTGTGTGGGAGCAATTGTGTTTCTTTGCTTGAGCTGGTGTGAGTGTGTGAGTTCTTTACTCCGAATAGTAGAAGAATGGCAGCTCGCTAGTGTGTGTTTATGTGAATGCATGTGCATGAGTGTGTGTTTTCCCGAGTGAGTGTGTTGTTTCCACCTCTCTGAGGAGGAGTAGGAGGGCAGCTCTCTCCCCCTGGCTGTGTGTGTGTGTGTGTGGAGATGGCAGTGTGTGTGTGTACTACCCTGCCCGCACTGCTCCTGCTCCTGAGCTGCGGTGTGTGTGTGACGGTGGGATACCCATTCAGACCCCCCATAGACCTGGATGTCACCCCCAGAATCACCATAACTACCAGCGGTAAGCACACACACACACCTCGGACGCATAGAAGGAAACAATATTGTTTTGGATCCCCCCCCCCATCCCTTCTCTCTCGCTCTCTCATTAATCTGGGGAGAGAAAGCGAGAGCTACAGCTTCACTCATCTGTCCAAACTAGGAGAGGTGTACTCTATCACACCATTGTGTGTTTATAGAAGGACAACTGTGACTATAACTTAGACTTATCTCGTCTCCTTCTCTAACTCTCAGGATGTATTAGATTTTTCAGCCTAATGTACTCTGGGATAATGACAATGGATTTGATCTTTCTGTATGAGAAACAGGCCGTTTTTATGGGCTCATGAACAATTGTGCTATTTTGTGTATTTGTTATAACTGATCTTAACTTTTTTTGTACATATTGTTTCTGCCACCCTTTCCTATGACCAAAAAGAGCTTCTGAACATGAAAACAGACATCACTAACCTTGATTAAGACAGGGACACTTCTACTTCAGTGAGTCGGAGGCTAAATACATATAGATTTTTCCGGACAAGGCGCAAATCCCCGACACTCGAAGAAGGAGATGGCGCTATAGAGTCCGGTGCGCGGGCACCCTGATGAGATATGGTGGTGAGGGAATAAATCGCCTCTATTCTCTGTTATATTGGCGAATGTGCAATAACTTGAGAATAAACTAGACAAACTCCATTCGAGACTATCCTATCAATGGGACATTAAGAATTGTAATATACTATGCTTCTCAGAGTCATGACTGAACAAGGACATGGATAATATACATGTTGGCAGGACAGAATGAGAGTCTGGTAAGGTCGGGGGGGGGGGGGGTCTTTTTGTTAACAACAATTGGTGCGCAATCTTTAATATTAAGGACGTTTCAAGGTTCTGCTCGCCTGAGTTAGAGTACATGGGATTCACGACCGACGTGCTGAAGGCTGGTCAACATGAAAATACTTTGTCTTTATTTTGTGTGTAACCCAAGTTTTAGCGAGAGATTCCAGCATCTAAATGTGACATCTAGATTATTGTTCATGAATCGACCAAAAGCACTAACCAGAGAGGAGAAAAACAGACATCTTTTAGGGTGTCGGGAGGACAAAGCCACCGCAAACAGTATAGCAGAGCTGGCTGTAACTTCACCAAACACAGAACCTGTCAAAGCGATTACAGAAAAGTTGATCAATATAATTGTTGATTGTTGAAAAATAATAATTGTTGAAAAGTTTATCAATATAATTATAATTGACGAGAAATTAAAGACATTTTCTGACACCCTTGTTACAATTGAAACTAAGTTGGATGTTAATGTGAAGAGAATCGAGGAAGGAGAGAAGCGCATTTCCACCGCTGAGAACTCCATGCTAACTGTACAACACTGTAAGCATTACAACACTGGAGAAAACGGTGGAAAAAACGGACAGAAATGTTGTCTAATTTTAAGAACAGAAGTCGCAGAGGCAATATTAACATTTCAAATCTGAGAGAAGGAACCGAAGTGGTCAGTCCGATCCAATTCTTTGGTACATGGCCACCAACTCTGCTTGGCTTGGAGACGAAAACGGGCATCATGAAAATTGACTGAGGGCACCATGGTCCCGGGCAGGTGAGAAGAGACCAACCGAAGTGTGTCTGCATTAAACTTCACAACTACACCAATGAAGAGACAATCCTGTCAGTGGCAAAGACAAAGAATCCACTCTAATACAAGGCATTGGGATTTCTTTCCAACAAGACCTCTCTGCCAGTGCACGGGCAAAACACTGGGGCTTCAACGGAATCTGTGAGGAGCTGATAAGCAAGAGGATTCGGTTCTCCATGATATTCCCGGCAACCTTAAGCCTGACGCAAAAGTGTCATCTTATGACATTTTTCCAAAACCGTTAAAATAGTGTCTGTGAGTATAATAGAACTGATTTGGCAGGCGAAAACCTGAGAAAAATCCATCCAGGAAGTAGGATTTTTTTGGTTTTGTATTCAATGCCATTACAGTATCCATTGACTTAGGACACAAATTGCAGTTCCTATGCCTCCCACTAGATGTCAACAGTCTTTAGAAATTGTTTCAGGCTTGTATTCTGAAAAATGAGGGAGTAAGAGCAGTCTGAATGAGTGGACCCTGCAGTGTCACAGAGCTTTTTCATGCGCACGACCGAGAGTGCCTTTCTTGTTTACCTTTTATATTGACAACGTTATTGTCCGGTTGAAATATTATCGATTATTTAGACTAAAAACATCCGGATGATTGAATATAAACATTGTTTGACATGTTTCTATGAACTTTTACAGCTACAGTTTAGATTTTTTGTCTGCCTGTTGTGACTGTGTTTGAGCCTGTGGATTACTGAAGAAAACGCGCGGGAAAAAACAACGATTTTGGGATATAAAGAGAATTTATCGAACAAAACATTTATTGTGTAAATGAATATCTTCTGAGTGCAACCATATGAAGATTATCAAAGGTAAGTGATTAATTTGATCTCTATATCTGACTTGTGTAACTCTTCTACTTGGCTGGTTACTGTTTGTAATGATTTGTCTGCTGGGCGATGTTCTCAAATAATCATAAGGTATGCTTTCACCGTAAAGCCTTTTTGAAATCTGACACGGTGGTTGGATTCACAAGAAGTTAATCTTTAAACCTATGTAAAATACTTGTATGTTTTCTGAATTTTTAAATGAGTATTTCTGTATTTGAATATGGCGCTTTGCAATTTTACTGGCTGTTGTCGAGGTGGGACGCTAGCATGCTTCAGTGTTGCTTGCCTCGAAGCGATCGTAAAAGGCAATTAGCTCGTCTGGTAGCTCGCATCACAGGATAGCTCGCATCTGGGTTTCCCTTTTTTGTCTGTAATAGATTTCAAGCCCTGCCACATCTGTCAAGCGTCAGAGCTGGTGTAGTAGGATTCAATCTTAATCCTGTATTGGCTCTTTGCTTGTTTGATGGTGTTGCGGGATTTCTTACAAGAGTCCGGATTAGTGTCCCACTCCTTGAAATCGGTAGCTCTAGCCTTTAGTTTGATGCGGACGTTGCCTGTAATACATTGCTTCTGGTTGGGATATGTACGTAAGGTCACTGTGGGGACAACATCAGATGCACTTATTGATGAAGCCGATGACCGGTGGTATACTCCTCAATGCCATTCGATGAATCCCAGATCATATTCCAGTCTGTGCTAGCTTTGCACACTCTTGCCATTTTCTCAACCAGCTTCATGACGTAGTCACTTGGAATGCATTTCAATTAACAGGTGTGCCTTGTTAATGAGTTGGACCGCAGAGTGAAAGAAAAGCAGCCAACAAGTGCTCAGCTTATGTGGGAACTTCAAGACTGTTGGAAAAGCATTCCAGGTGAAGCTGGTTGAGAGAATGCCAAGAGTGTGCAAAGTTGTCAAGGTAAATGGTGGCTACTTTGAAGAATCTAAAATATGAAATGTATTTTTATTTGTTTAACATTTTTTTGGTTGCTACATGATTCCATATGTGTTATTTCATAGTTTTGACGTCTTCATTATTATTCTATATTGTAGAACATTTTTAATATTAAGAAAATGAGTGAATGAGTAGGTGTGTCCAAACCTTTTGACTGGTACTGTTAATGTTTTGTGTGGATGAAAATGATATGTAACTATTCATAGATCTGATTTATTTTGGTTCAACGTATGATGCTACTTTTATGTGGAAGTGGGGTTTGGGTGCGCTCGTCTCTATGCCTGTCGGGGCGGCCGGCCGGCCGGGGTCTTTCTCATCCTTGGAAAATCCCTTTGGACCCAGGGGGCAGGGGCCTCAGCCGACCAACGGCTCGAGGCGGGTGGGGTCGAGCGCACCTATGGTCAACAGTAGTCGATTGTACGAGTCTATTCTGTTTGGATTTTTATATTGATTGGGTGTCTGTCTGCTCTCAGGATAAAGGTTCCAAAGACCCCGCTATTTTGTTTTTTTTACTCCCCATGAATGGTTAAATTTATTAGGACTGTTTTTTTTATGTTGGAGCTGAGAGCTCAGAGGGAGAAAATTACTTGAGTGGTTGGACAACAATCATAATATGGCCCGAATAATTAAGGTTGATAGATTAATGAGCCACTATAGACTCGCCCTGACTTTGACTGGGATTCAAATATTGAGAGGTTGTTCTGTTTGACTTTGCTGTCTATAATAGGAAGCAGAATGGGATTTGTTCTGACATTCGATTAAGAAGCGAGCTGTCATGAACAAATCCCTCTTCTTTCTTAAGTCTACTGTGTTCTTATTAAACTAGGAGCTTGTTTAATTAATGGAAGTTTGTAATCATGAATTTTATTTTCTCCTTCCCAGCGCACTATTACTATTATTATGACTTTATAATTAGTATTATTAGGTTATAATAATTAATTCAATATGAATTATCTATCAGCTAATGGCTTTTCTGACTGAATGCAACATTGAATGCAGTTTTAATTGCATTGATATCTACTTCTATTTGGATAAAGGCCTCATTGGAAGGTAGACAGTACCAGGGTAGCTAATGGTAAAATCTTAACATTTATTTGGACCAACGATGAAGATGCTCGTAGGAGACGATGACCTAGACCACGTTATATTTATTTTCAGAAGCAGAAGTGTTTTGTTATGTAATGTTGGATGTATAAGGTTGCTTTTTCTTTATCTTAATGTTGGCCAAATATGTTAAAAATGATCAGACAGGTTTTATTGCTCTTTCATTGCTTGTTGCGGATTCTGTAACAACATCAAACCCTCATGATTTTAAAGATACCTACTATTCTTTTGAAAGGAATTCATTCGCCTAAAAAAAGTTTTGACTCATCCTAAAAGAGAAAAGGAACAGATTGCTCTCCTACAGGACAGACATCTGACTGACTTGGAACATTAGAAATTAAAGCGAGACTGTATAGGCAAAGTGTCTTACTCATCCTATAATTCTAAAAGCAGAGGGGCTGTCATTCTTATTATGAAAAAACAACATTATATCCAGGCAGTATCACAACCGGACTTCATTGGGAGTCCCATAGGGCGGCGCACAATTGGCCCAGTGTCGTCCGGGTTTGGCTGGAGTAGGCCATCATTGTAAATAAGAATTTGTTCTTAACTGACTTGCCTAGTTAAATAAAAAAAATATTATAAATATCTCTATGTAATGATATTTTGCTATTAATTTCTAACCCAGAAACCTTTATTCCCATTCTTATTGACTTAATTAAGAGGTTTAGCTCCTTTTTCTGACTACAAAATTTATTTTTATAAATCAGAAGCTATGCCCCTAGGGAGCTTGAGTGACAACACTTTGAATGAGTTTCTGTTCAAATTGACAATTCTTCTTGTTGAATAAACTTCACAATCTGTCTAATAGCAGCTAACCTGTCTAACAGCAGCTTTGCACCTGTACTTAGGATTAATGAAGACCTAGATAGGTGGATGGACCTGCCATCATAATGGATGGGTAGAATTCATCTGATTTAAAAAGAAGGTTTTCACCAGACTTTGGTTTCTCCAGACGATGCCATTATATATAACAAAAAAATAATTTTTATGAACTCAATAAATACCTCTCAGATTTTATATGGAACAGCACAGAAAAATACCACAAATTAGTAGTGCAGCTGTCGTATAATTTAGAAGGCCTGGCACTACCTAATTTGCTATTTTATAACTGGGCATGTCGTGCTCGCATAACTGCAGAATGGCTCAGGATGAACATTGCTCTAATTGGGTCAGTAATGACTCCTGTTTCACATCTCCATACTCATTAATCAGTGTTATGACTGGTGATAGAAACTCAGTCAGCACAGAAGAGAAACATAACCCGATTCTTAACAGCACCTTTAAGATCTGGAGAGAGATTTGCAAACACCTTGGGAGAAAGGATTACTTTTCTGTTCTGACTCCCCTTATAAATAACAAGGTAATTCCTCCTGGTATCTCTGATAGCATTTTCCACCTCTGGTACCAGAAAGTTAGAGATGCAGTGTAAGATTATGCAAAGGGTTCATAGGACTCCCATTATATGTAATACATTTAAAGCAGAATTCTCTGATACCAGTTGTAAGTGTAAGAAGGAAAATGTGCTCATGGCCATCTGTTTTGGATTTTCCCATTAATTAATATGTTCTGAGAAAATGTCAAAACAAAGCTGGAGGGCATGTGCATATAAGAATGGAACAATGGCTATTCTTACTACAGCCACACATTTTGTGACATTCAAATTATGAATTGTATGTAACGAAAATGTTAATGAAATGAGTGAGAAAAAGATATTAAAGCAATGAAAATGAAGAGCAGAGAACTGAAAGGGAATGTGTAATTCTTATTGTTTTTGTATGTTTTTTTATTTGTTTTGGTGTTTGTTGGTTATGATCTGTTTCATTTTGTAATTTAAATATATCTACATATGTAAAAATTTGTTTGACGTTGACCTGAAACAAGTAACATTAAGTCGGAAATGTACATACACCTTAGCCAAATACATTTAAACTCAGTGTTTCACAATTTCTGACATTTAATCCTAGTAAAAATTCCCTGTCTTAGGTCAGTTAGGATCACCACTTTATTTTAAGAATGTGAAATGTCCGAATAATAGTAGAGAGAATGATTTATTTCAGCTTTTATTTCTTTCATCGCATTCCCAGTGAGTCAGAAGTTTACATACTGTACACTCAATTAGTATTTGGTAGCATTGCCTTTAAATTGTTTAACTTGGGTCAAATGTTTCGAGTAGCCTTCCACAAGCTTCCCAAAATAATTTGGGGGAATTTTGGCCCATTCCTCCTGACAGAGCTGGTGTAACTGAGTCAGGTTTGTAGGCCTCCTTGCTTGCACACACTTTTTCAGTTCTGCCCACACATTTTCTATGGGATTGAAGTCAGGGCTTTGTGATGACCACTCCAATACCTTGAATTTGTTGTCCTTAGGCCATTTTGCCACAACTTTGGAAGTATGCTTGGGGTTGTTGTCCATTTGGAAGACACATTTGCGACCAAGCTTTAACTGATGTCTTGAGATATTGCTTCAATATATCCACATAATTTTCCTACCTCATGAAGCCATCTATTTTGTGAAGTGCACCAGTCCCTCCTGCAGCAAAGCACCCCCACAACATGATGCTGCCAACCCCATGCTTCACGGTTGGGATGGAGTTCTTCGGCTTGCAAGCCTCCCCCTTTTCCTACTTACATAACAATGGTCATTATGGCCAAACAGTTCTATTTTTGTTTCATCAGACCAGAGGACATTTCTCCAAAAAAGTGGGATCATTGTCCCCATGTGCAGTTGCAAACCGTGGTCGGGCTTTTTTACGGCTGTTTTGGAGCAGTGGCTTCTTCCTTGCTGAGCGGCCTTTCAGGTTATGTTGATATAGGATTCGTTTTACTGTGGATAAAGATACTTTTGTACCTGTTTCCTCCAGCATCTTCACAAGGTCCTTTGCTGTTGTTCTGGGATTGATTTGCACTTTTCACAAGTACGTTCATCTCTAGGAGACAGAACGCGTCTCCTACCTGAGCGGTATGACGGCTGCGTGGTCCCGTATTGTTTACACTTGCATACTATTGTTTGTACAGATGAACGTGGTACCTTCAGGCGTTTGGAATTTGCTCCCAAGGATGAACCAGACTTGTGGAGGTCAACTCATTTTTTGGGTGGGGTATTGGCTGATTTCGTTTGATTTTCCCATGATGTCAAGCAAAGAGGCACTGAGTTTGAAGGTAGGTCTTGAAATACATCCACAGGTACACCTCCAATTGACTCAAATTATGTCAATATGTCTATCAGAAGCTTCTAAAGCCATGACATCATTTTCTGGAATTTTTAAAGCTGTTTAAAGACACAGTCAACTTAGTGTATGTAAACGTCTGACCCACTGGAATTGTGATACAGTGTATTATAAGTGAAATAGTCTCTGTAAACAATTGTTGGAAAAATTACTTATGTCCTTCACAAAGTAGACCAACTTGCCAAAACTATAGTTTGTTAACAAGAAATTTGTGGAGTGGTTGAAAAACAAGTTTTAATGACTCCAGCCTGTAAACCTCCGACTTCAACTGTATATATTTATAAAAGAATACCTCATGATATGCTATAGACCATACTATTTACCAAGAGTTTAACTGTATTATTCTTTTCCTTCATACTCTCTTCTGCCTTAGTGAAGCAAAATGCTAGGATTACCCTGACTGGTCTCTGCCTGGGGCCTCCAAATCAGTCCGCCCCTAAACTCAGGCATTGTCTCTGCAACACACATTGTCCCCTCTCTTAATGACAGGCTGTGTGTGTGTGTGTGTGTGTGTGTGTGTGTGTGTGTGTGTGTGTGTGTGTGTGTGTGTGTGTGTGTGTGAGTGTGAGAAAGAGAATGGCATTGTCTTTCACAATTGTGCTTACAGAAGATCTCACATGATTCCAGGGGAGAGAATACAATAGGCTCGTAATACTGTCATCCAGAAGTAATGTAATATGGAACCTTTCCTTTGTGTCTGATGAATCTCAATGTTAGTCACTGGGAAGTAAAAAAACCTGAAGAAAGATAGGATTTCTAACCTAGTATAAGAAATGAAACACAAACTTTCCAGTTAGGCTGGGCTGAAGCCGAAAAATAAAGTAAGTTCACATGGGCATCAAAAGACCTAACTTCGCACATGCTCTACCAAGGTTTTCCAGCAACGTAGTGTAATACATATAAAACGTATAAGCACAGGAGGTTGGTGGCACCGTAATTGGGGAGCAAAGGCAGGTAATAATGGCTGGAGTGGAGTAAATGTAGAGTAAATGTAATTTCCATGTGTTTGATGCCATTCCATTCGCTCTGTTCCAACCATTAGTATGAGCTGTCCTCCCCTCAACAGCCTCTACTGCATATAAGGGTGGTTTTCCGTACACAGACTTAGCCTATTTCTAAACTAACAAACAGTAGAGATTGTACCTTGGAAGTATTTCTTAGTCCAGGGAAATCGGCCCATAGAGAGGCACTTGTTATTGATAAGTCGCTAGATAAGTAGCTACACAGTACACTCTTTGTAAAAAAAAAAAAAAATGTAAAAAAAAATGAGATTATTAAGAACCTAAAAGGAAAATCCTTTTTGGTTCCTTTTCCACATATGGTTCTACAGTGCCTTGCAAAAGTTTTCACCCCCCTTGGTGTTTTTCCTATTTACAACCTGTAATTTAAATAGATTTTTATTTGGATTTATGTAATGGACATACACAAAATAGTCCAAATTGGTGAAGTGAAATTTTAAAAAGTATTGTTTCAAAAGATTCTAAACAATTAAATATGGAAAAGTGGTGCGTGCATATGTATTTACCTAAATAAGATCTGGTGCAACCAATTACCTTTTAGAAGTCACATAATTAGTTAGATTGCACACAGGTGGGCTTTATTTAAGTGTCACATGATCTGTCACATGACCTCTATATATACACCTGTTCTGACAGTCACCGGTCTCCAACACCGCTAAGCAAGGGGCACCACCAAGCAAGCGGCATCATGAAGACCAAGGACCTCTCCAAACAGGCCAGGGACAAAGTTGTGGAGAAGTACAGATCAGGGTTGGGTTATAAAAAAACATATCAGAAACTTTGAACATCCCACGGAGCACCATTAAATCCATTATTAAAAAATGGAAAGAACAAACCTGCCAAGAGAGGGCTGCCTACCAAACCTCACGGACCAGGCAAGGAGGGCATTAATCAGAGAGGCAACAAAGAGACCAAAGATAATTCAATCTCCGCTGTGGAGCTCCTTCAGGGTTATCTGTCCATAGGACCGCATTAAGACATACACTCCACAGAGCTGGGCTTTATGGAAGAGTGACCAGAAAAAAATAAGCAAACACGTACGGAATACCATCCCTACAGTGAAGCATGGTGGTGGCTGCATCATACTGTGGGGATGTATTTCATCGGCAGGGATGGTGAAACTGGTCAGAATTGAAGGAATGATGGATGGCGCTAAGTACAGGGAAATTCTTGAGGGAAACCTGTTTCAGTCTTCCAGAGATTTGAGACTGGGACAGAGGTTCACCTTCCATCAGGACATTGACCCTAAGCATACTGCTAAAGCAACACTTGAGTGGTTTAAGGAGAAACATTTAAATATCTTGGAATGGCCTCGTCAAAGCCCAGACCTCAATCCAATTGAGAATCTGTGGTATGTTTCAAAGATTGCTGTACACCAGCGGAACCCATCCAACTTGAAGGAGATGGAGCAGTTTTGCCTTGAAGAATGGACACAAATCCCAGTGGCTTGATGTGCCAAACTTATAGAGACATACCCTAAGAGATGTTCAGCTATAATTTCTGCAAGGGGTGGCTCTACAAAGTATTGACTTTGGGGGGTGGGGGGTGAATAGTCATACACGCTCAAGTTTTCAGTTGTTTTGTATAATTTCTTGTTTGTTTCAAAATAAAAAATATTTTGCATCTTCAAAGTGGTAAGCATGTTGTGTACCTCAAATGATACCAACCCCCCAAAAATCTATTTTAATTCCAGGTTGTAAGGCAACAAAATAGGAAAAATGCAAAGGAGGGTGAATACCTTTCCAAGCAACTGTACATGAAAACCAAAAGGATTATACCAGGTACAAATAAGGGTTATTTTATGGGACAGCCCAGAACCATTGTTCTATGAGTGTACAGTTATTGTTGATAATTAAGTGTGTGAGTGCTCAAACACAGTTGCAGATGATAATCTTCTTAATACAACTTAAACAAAATATACCAGCTGCTAGTACCTTCACGGGGTGAAGAAATCAGACATTTCAGACATTTCCATGAATCAGGATAGGAATGTTGATCTAGCATCAGATTTCCCCTGTCCATGTGATGTTATTAGTTGTGAACAAAAGGCTAAACTGATCCTGAAAGAATTACCACACTGGGGGAACCTTTCCAGTTCAAAAAGGTTCCTTGAGGAACCCCTCTGAAAACGGTCTTTGATGAATCCCTCTTGTAAAGGTATTATTTTTACCTTTTTAATAATATCTTGTAGAGGTGGCAGCCTATCAGAAGATTGGAGGTGTGGCTTTCATATATGTATTTTTGGCCACCCGTTAGAGTAAATGAATTTCTGTTCGTCATGTTTAAGTTTGTACACTGCAAATTAAAACTTTCCTTAAATATGTACACATATTACATATTCCAATATAATATTAATAATACTAACATTACTGATTACATATTGTAATAAAGTAGTAACTATTCCAACTTAGTTTGTTTTGCACAGGCTTTTGAGGAACTCAGTGTTCAACCTTAACATGTGATGACAATACAACAGAGCAGATGAACCGGAATGACATTTACTCCACGGGTGGCCTAAAAATATACATCTGAAAACCACTTTCGTTTTGAATTTGACTGTTCTGGCATGTCTGCCTACAGGCCATTTGTTGGGATAGTTGTCTGTCTGAAAAGGACCCCTCCCCCCCCCCCCCCAGGAACATTTTGTTTTTCCCTTTGAGAATTTACCAAGACAGTCTGGGTGGGATCATGACCCTGGGCACTGCGGTTACCTGTTGGTCGGGTTTCCGAGACTAAGCCCAGCCTTCACACTCTTTATCATTGACTCTGTGCCTCTGGAAAGTTTATTTGTTTTTTTTAGGACTATCATTTTCTCCACCAGGCTAGATGGATGTCATATGGTACAATCTGTTTGTCTCCCCTCTTTCCGTAGGCCTAGGCTATTGGTTACACTCAAGACAAGATTGTTTATAATTATCTAAGTTTGTCTGTGTCATTTTGTTAATTTTTGTGGTATTAAAAAATATTCTACATGTCTCCATGTAATGTGTTTAGAAAAGGGAAAAAAAATTCTAGACCTCCTAAAATAATTTACCCCTGGGGCTGAGCCCCGAATGTGCCTCTATTCAGAATGGTCTTTTTAAATTTGTGAGTTCGATGAACTTTTAAGTCGTGAGTTAAATTAACATATTAGGCTGCAGTGACTAGGACTACTACTACCGAATGTAGGCTAGAGAGCCTGCGGGTCCCGACAGAGATCATTGCGGCGTGGCCGCATGTTTCATGCTGCGGGCGGAGCAGGTCGCTCAGACAGACAACAATTTTTGTCCAGCTGATTATTTGGAAATTGTCTTCTTTCTGCTTTGTATGCTGTAGCCTAGGCCAACCAATTGTATTAACCTTTCTAGGGCAGGCGGAACCCCTCGACATCATTCCGCTGAAAAGTCAGCGCGCAAAATTCAAAAATATTTTTTCTAATTGCTGGGACCATGGCTGGCAAGCGAGCTGCTTCACATATGCCTAAAATCGCATAGTGCATACCTGTAGCCTAGACCTCCTTATGACATTAGGAATGTTATTTTATTGTTCCTCTGCAAATGCGATGATAGATGCATGTAATCGTTTATTATAAAGGTGAACTTTGACTCCCACCAACCATAGAAATAGAATTCCAAACATTGTGCAGTAAAAAAATCTTAACTTGAATAATATAAATATTGCGTAACACATAATGCATTCAGGAGAAGAAGTTCATTACAAAGTGGCTTCAATATGGGTTATATACATAATAAGTGCTACTTGAAGTCACTATCCATTTCTGAGACGGCAAGGCATTTTGGGACCCTGCTTGTGCTAACTGCTATAGACACTCAGACAAAGCAACAACAAAAAATCATGAAAAATGTCATGTGAAAATGTCATTGGATGCATTTGCAACATCAATACGATTTTGTTGGTGTTGGTACGTCCCATTATTTGATGGTTTAAGAAAGTTACATTTTTGTTCTGGATCTCAGGCTATTCCTTTTTCTTCCTCTTCATCATCAAACACCTCCTCCTCAGTGGTGGCGTCCTGGTACTGCTGGTACTCAGACACCAGGTCATTCATGTTGCTCTCGGCCTCGGTGAACTCCATCTCGTCCATTCCCTCTCCCGTGTACCAGTGCAGGAAGGCCTTGCGACGGAACATAGCGGTGAACTGCTCAGAGAGGCGCTTGAACAGCTCCTGGATGGCTGTATTGTTACCTATGAAGGTGGCGGACAGCTTGAGTCCAGGGGGTGGGATATTACAGACCGCTGTCTTAATGTTGTTGGGGATCCAGTCCACAAAGTAGCTGCTGTTCTTGTTCTGAATGGCCAGCATCTGCTCGTCCACCTCCCTCATAGACATGTGACCCCGGAACACCATCGCCGCAGTGAGGTAGCGCCCGTTACGCGGGTCGCAGGCTGCCATCATGTTCTTGGCGTCGAACGCCTGCTGGGTGAGTTCAGGCACGGTGAGGGCACGGTACTGCAGGCCCCCCCTGTTAGTGAGCGGGGCGAAGCCCAGTATGAAGAAGTGCAGGCGGGGGAAGGGTACCATGTTGACGGCCAGCTTGCGGAGGTCGGCGTTGAGCTGGCCTGGGAAGCGAAGGCATGTGGTCACCCCGCTCATGGTGACCGACACCAAGTGGTTGAGGTCTCCGTAGGTGGGTGTGGGGAGCTTGAGCTTGCGGAAGCAGATGTCGTAGATCGCCTCATTGTCGATGCAGAAAGTTTCGTCTGTGTTCTCTAGAAGCTGGTGAACAGAGAGGGTGGCGTTGTAGGGCTCCACCACCGTGTCCGATACCTTAGGGGAGGGGACCACGCTGAAGCTGGCCATCATACGGTCGGGGTACTCCTCCTGGATCTTGTTGATGAGTAGGGTCCCCATACCAGAGCCTGTGCCCCCACCCAGGGAGTGGGTAAGCTGGAAGCCCTGGAGACAGTCACAGTTATCTGCCTCCTTCCTCACCACGTCCATCACTGCTTCCACTAGCTCTGCTCCCTCTGTGTAGTGGCCCTTAGCCCAGTTGTTACCAGCTCCACTCTGACCTAGAGCATGGGGGGAGATAAGGTAGTTTGTTATAAGGATAACAAGCTGGTTTATGGATGATTTAGGCAGCTATTAATGTACACAGTGAGCAAAATTGGTTTGGTGACATCATCACAAAGCAGAGACCCCCACTGACCGAAGATGAAATTGTCCGGTTTAAAGAGGTGTCCTATGTGTCCGCAGCGCACACTATCCATTGTTCCTGGCTCCAGGTCCACTAGGATGGCTCTGGGGACATACTTTGAGACTGGGGCGAGACAATCACACAGAGACACATGATTAAGGGAATGGACTGGATAAATGCGCACATTGCTGCATGTAGTTCCCTAATACATTTGAGTACGCAATGAGAATTACTTTGATCACTGTTACTGCACTAAAACATTTTATTAATACACTAATGTAAATACACAAGGGATGTTTACAGAGATTGACATAGAATGTTGACTCCTGTATTAAAGACACAGAGAGAGACTCACATGAGGATTCGTTGAAGTAGACACTGATCTTGTCCAGCTGAAGGTCTGAGTCGCCCACATAGTCCCCAGTGCAGTTGATTCCATGCTCCTCACTAATCACCTCCCAGAACTAGACAGAGAGCACAGTCAAATCTAACCAAACACCTCTGAAAAAGTCAATGATATTGATGATAGAAAGAAGGAGAACAAGACAGTAATAGAGAGCGAGAGGGGGGGGGGACTGAGTACTGAATTTTTATCTCTTTATATTATACATCACCTTTGCGCCGATCTGGTTGCCACACTGGCCAGCTTGAATGTAAACGATTTCTCGCATCCTTTCCTTTGTGCAATGTGTATTTATCCTCTTGCAGATGTCAGAGAGCCCTGATCCCAGTCTCACACCAAGGTAAAGTGTTTGGGATGTGTTGAATGGACTGTTGACCGGACAATTTATCTTGCACTTCTATTGGACGCCTGTGGGTTTGGCGGGTAGGACTGAGTGGGGTTGCATCCTGGAGCACGGCACGGACTTTAAAATCTATTGGTCTGCATTGTACTCACACAGAGCCTAGTGAGGGATTAGTAGTTAGCACCTGCAGAAGTATCGAACCAGAACCACTGCTAGCTACCCCTCAACTGAACATTGTATACATAGTTCTCGTAGTCCTCTGTGACCCCTCGCAGTGTTAGCGACAGCTGCTAAATTCTGTGTTTGATTCTCAGTGTGAGTAAGCCTCCAACGCTAATTAGCCACACAGTATGGGTTAGCCCGCTAACTTCCTGTCCTGCGAGAAATACAGCTGGATAAATGAGTGCTTTAGCAGGGGCCACCCTTTTCCCTATTTGGTGATCTACATGGGTCCTGGTCAAAAGTAGTGCACTATATAAGGAATACCTGGTCAAAAGTAGAGCACTATCAAGGGAATAGGGTGCCGTTTGGTATGCATATGCTGTATGAAGCAGGCCCTAGGTACATAGGTTACTGCTGAAGCACTTTCAATAAATTAGAGGGAAAATGTCATATTTTGTAATGTTCTTCACTTTAGGTCATAATGTGGATCTGACAGGAATCACTCATAGTCAGATTTATGCATGTTCCAAGGAGCTAGGGGTAACGATGACAAATCCTAAATGGATCCCTCATCAAATTACATTTTATTTGTCACCTGCGGCAAATTAACAACCTTACCGTGAAATGCTTTACTTACGAGCCCTTCCCAACTAAACAATTAAAATGACACGAGAAATAAAATACACAAGAATAAAGCTATTTACAGAGAGTACCAGTACTATATCAATGTGCAGGGGTACAAGGTGTTTGAGGTACATACTTTTTTACAGTACCAGTCAAAGGTTTGGACGCACTCATTCCAGGGTTTTTCTTTATTTTTACTTTTTTTCAGCATTGTAGAATAATCAAACCTATGAAATAACACATGGAATCATGTAGTAACCAAAAAAGTGTTAAAACAAATCAAAATATATTTGGGATTTTAGATTCTTTAAAGTAGCCACCCTTTGCCTTGATGACAGCTTTGCAAACTCATGGCATTCTCTCAACCAGCTTCAACTGGAATGCTTTTCCAACTGTCTTGAAGGAGTGGAAAAGTGTACTTACTGTGAATCTTTAGATGAATGCACAAACTGTAAGTCGCTCTGGATAAGAGTGTCTGCTGAATGACTAAAATGTCAAATGTAATGACTAAAGTTTAAAATAATCCTGCTGTGTTAACACAACCTAACACATATCTTTATGAGATCCATCCCTGTGTGTTTGATCTTCTTCCTTTCCTACCACATCTGATCAACGGAGAGTTGTAAAAGATCCTGTTCTGTTAAAACAGTACCCTTGGATCCTCTATTCTGTGCACATTTATTATTATTAATGTTGTTTTCCCCTCAACTGCCAGTCATCCCAATTTTCTAAGAATGTGTTATCACTGATCACATAGCTAATCTTGGGTTCACTTGGAGATTGCAGTGGTATGATTCCAAAATTTTTTGTTTTAGGAGAAAAAAATTACTTTATTCTCCAGAAAAGTCATTTAAAATCATACCCAAACCATGTGCAGGCGAGCCGCCACGCCCTGAACTCATTTTAAATGTTCTTGTTTTGCTCTGCTAATATGGGTGTTAAAACCTATGCACAAAACCTGCCTTAAGGACCATTTTTAATTTACAGAACGGGGTAGGCCTACATGGAGGAATATTGGGGAGGGACATGGTTTAAACATTATTTCAGTCTAGGGGAGGGTTTCGTGTTTTTTATTTCAGTCTAGGGGAGAGTTTAGTGTTTTCATTTCAGTCTAGGGGAGGGTTTAGTGTTTTTATTTCAGTCCAGGGAGGGTTTAGTGTTTTTATTTCAGTCCAGGGGAGGGTTTAGTGTTTTTATTTCAGTCCAGGGGAGGGTTTAGTGTTTTTATTTCAGTCCAGGGGAGGGTTTGTAATTGATAAAAGTTAAATATTTCCAAATGTTTTAGAATGATTTGCTAATTATTATATCTCTATGTTCCTGATGCCGACCCTAATCACTATGTCTGGTCATTAGTATATCATAGCCTCTCAACTGGAGAACTAATTAGAGCAGATGCTATACTGCTGAGTCAGGTTCACACACAACCACCCACAGGCACACCCACCCACAGGCACACCCACCCACAGGCACACCCACCCACAGGCACACGCACCCACGGGCACAGGCACCCACAGGCACAGGCACACGCACAGGCACCCACAGGCACACGCACCCACAGGCACAGGCACCCACAGGCACAGGCACACGCACCCACAGGCACACCCACCCACAGGCACACGCACCCACAGGCACACGCACCCACAGGCACACACGTACTTTAATAAATTATTATTAATTCTTAACTTTCTCTCTCTCATCCCTCCCGTCCTCAATCTCCCCCCAGGTCTGTTGGGCTGTAGACGTTTCCAGTCCTCAGTAGTGAACTACAGTACTCTGCTACTAGAGGAGGACAAGGGTCTTCTCTATGTGGGGGCCCGGGGGGCCGCGTTCTCTCTCAACGCCACAGACATCTCAGACAGCACAGCTCGCACTGTAAGAGAGAGAGCAAGATTGTGCATACGTGTGATTTCTACATGATGCCTACACCAATCCAATGCTTTTCAGATTTGTGGGAACTGGGAAGTAGTGAACGAGTGTTCACTTCAGGAAAAGGGAGATATTATTAGGACGCAGTGACTGTCTCTCCAAGAACATTAGCCCACGGTCTAGTTATCCTTAAGGGCACAAAATGATAATATTCTGTCACTTAATCTAGCCACACTAGGACAGAAACTCAATGCCCTGTTTCACATGACACCCTGCCATAAAACTGTTGTAAACGTAGTTAGCCAAGAACCCTTGTTAACGTTCCACTAACACAGTATAGATGCTCCACAAAGATCAAGTAGTAGAAGTGTGTGATATATTTGTACAGATTAAACAGATCAAACTGTCATGAACAACACTCTCTTCTTTCTCTCTCACCTGAACTGATCCTTTGTCTAACTCTCTCTGTCTCTCTCTCTCTCCCTCTATCGCTGTCTCTCTCCCTTTTTCCCTTTCTTTCTCTCTCTCTCTCTTTCTCCTATCAGATTGAATGGGAAGCCTCGACGGAGCAAAAAAAGCAGTGTCTGAGCAAAGGGAAAGACAATAAGGTAGGTATCTTTATTTCTTCATATCCCAGCTAGTGTGCGTCTTCTCCTTAGAGCACAACCTATCCCTCTCTCTCTTTCTTATTCTCTGTGATATGTTTATTATTTTGCAGAGTGCCTTCATCACAACCTCTCTCTCTCCAGCTCTCTTCCTCACCCTCTCTTTATCTCCCTCTCTCCCAAGGAGGTTTAAATCTACTCATCTCAACAATTATTTCCCTCCCTCTCTCGCCCTCACTCATGTCTCTCTCTCTCTCTCTCTCTCTCTCTCTCTCTCTCTCTCTCTCTCTCTCTCTCTCTCTCTTTTAATATATTCTCTCTCTTTTAATATATTCTCTCTCTTTTAATATATTCTCTCTCTCAACAGACAGAGTGTTATAACCACATCAGGTTTCTCCAGAGATTTAACTCAACTCATCTCTACATGTGTGGGACTTACGCCTTCAGACCTCTCTGTGCATACATAGTAAGGAATCTAAGCATACTAAGTCATAGAATGAACATGCATAAAAAATGTAATCATTTCTCAATGGGTTATTTGGTATTCTAGTTATTTAGAAAAACTCCTTCAAGGTATTGTGTCGGTCGATTCTCTCCCCCTTCCACAGTAATTGACACAATATGAAACATATTATGCTATACGTGGATGTCGATCTAAGGCAGTCCCCCGCACCTCTCTGATTCAGAGGGGTTGGGTTAAATGCGGAACACACATTTCAGTGGAAGGCATTCAGTTGTACAGCTGACTAGGTATCCAGCTTTCCACTTATAGCACTGTGTCACTAGCTGCCCTAACCTCCTGTTCTCATGTGTAGGATGAGGGGAGGTTTAAAGTATCATCTGAGTTTGAGGAGGGCCGAGAGAAGTGTCCATATGGACCTGCTACAGGCTACACTGGCATCATCGTAGGTAAGACAACCATTCTTAGACCTTGTTATACATGACTACTGTAATCCTTTATTGAGATGTGTTCTGTCACCAAACATGAGAGCCAATGTTTTGGCCAAGTGTAGATGTAAAAAAAACATATATATATATATATATATATATATATATATATATATAAAACAATGATTATTATTTTTATTTTTTTTTGGGGGGGGGGATTTTTCACAATTTTTATTTATGCTCAATGCTAATGTCATACTTGTTCTGAAATGTAAACCTACCAATAACCATTGCTGTTCCTGTATTGGTCCAGACCAGCAGATGTACACAGCGTCTCAGTATGAGTTCCGGGGCTTCCCGGATGTCCGACGTAACTTCCCCTCCCCCACAGTGAGGACAGAGGAGGCACCCACACGCTGGTTACATGGTGAGTACCCTGGGGCTAGAAGAGATCCTTACAAAGAACACATGCTGGTTAGATGGTGAGTACCCTGGGGTTTGATCAAATCCTCTCAAAGGACCTATACCTATGAGCCCCATCCCTCCCGCCCTCCAGGTTCTTTGGCCATTATGGTCCTTCTCAAAGATCTATTTTCATGCTTATTTTCATGCTCAAGTCACCAGGTCTTCAAAGAAGACAAGCAGCACCTTCTGTTCTGCCTGTTATTTAAAAGGATAGGTTTTATTAGCTTGAACAGTTTTAATTCATTTCTAAGTGAAGAGTTGGCATGTTTCATTACGCTGTCTGTGTTTCTTTGTTCCCCAGAGGCTGACTTTGTGGGCAGTGCCCTGGTGAGGGAGAGTGAGGGCAGTACCACCGGAGATGACGATAAAATCTATTACTTCTTTACTGAGAAGAGCCAGGAGCAGACACCATACTACAGCCACATTAGAGTGGCACGGGTTGGACGAGTCTGTAAGGTGAGGAGAGGTGTAAGGGGGTGAGGAGGGTGTGGGTTGGAAGGGAGGTTGAGAAGAGCCAGGAGCAGACACCATGTGAAGCCAGGAGAGAGTGGTGAGGAGTGAGAAAGAGATGAAGGAAGAGCAGGGTAGGGTGGCCCTGTGGGCATTAGGCACTGACTTACTGTACCAGGGCAAGGACTTTTAGACACTGAAGAAAATGTCAAAGTGAGATATTATTTGTTGAGGACAGGTGTCAAATGATCTGATTTGATCAGCTTAGATTCCACCTGGTCAACACTTCTGAGCATTGTGCTCCTAAAAAAACGCTTGCCCTCGACTTTAGTAGAAAGAGAGAGAGTGTGTTTTGATGTATACGTTGCCTCTGGCTTGCCCTCTGAGCTGTGTGTGTGTGTGTGTGTGTGCTTCTCAGCAGCAGATAACACTCTCGAATGCAGAGTGCACTTGATGTCTAGTGTGTATCACCCCTCTCAACAGGGTTGCTAATGGGCTTTCACAGGGCTGTGCTGTTGCTAAGCAGACACAGATGCAAACACACACACACACACACACACTCCCATGGCTATGCTCTCTGTCTCGTGTCTTAGCTCCGGGGGAGCTGTAGATTGAAAAAGTAAACAACGTTGCAGATACGATAACCTCCCTTGACCCTCCTTTGTGCCCAAGAAAGGCATGTTCTCTGGACTTAGTTTAGGTTGTCCATATGTTGAGTGCTAACCTTATTTCTCCTCCTGCTCCCTTTTTTCTCTTTCATCCTCCTCTTCTCCCCTGTCCTCTTCTCCCCTGTCCTCTTCTCACTCCCCCTCATCTTCTCCTCTCCTTTCCCCCTCTCCCTCCCCCCATCCTCCTCTTCTCCCCTGTCCTCTTCTCACTCCCCCTCATCTCTCCTCTCCTTTCCCCCTCTCCCTCCCTCCATCCTCCTCTTCTCATTCCCCCTCATCTTCTCCTCTCCCTTCCCCCTCTCCCTCCCTCCATCCTCCTCTTCTCACTCCCCCTCATCTTCTCCTCTCCTTTCCCCCTCTCCCTCCCTCCATCCTCCTCTTCTCACTCCCCCTCATCTTCTCCTCTCCTTTCCCCCTCTCCTTCCCTCCATCCTCCTCTTCTCACTCCCCCTCATCTTCTCCTCTCCTTTCCCCCTCTCCTTCCCTCCATCCTCCTCTTCTCACTCCCCCTCATCTTCTCCTCTCCCTTCCCCCTCTCCCTCCCTCCATCCTCCTCTTCTCCCCTGTCCTCTTCTCACTCCCCCTCATCTTCTCCTCTCCCTTCCCCCTCTCCCTCCCTCCATCCTCCTCTTCTCCCCTGTCCTCTTCTCACTCCCCCTCATCTTCTCCTCTCCCTTCCCCCTCTCCCTCCCTCCATCCTCCTCTTCTCCCCTGTCCTCTTCTCACTCCCCCTCATCTTCTCCTCTCCCTTCCCCCTCTCCCTCCCTCCATCATCCTCTTCTCCCCTGTCCTCTTCTCACTCCCCCTCATCTTCTCCTCTCCCTTCCCCCTCTCCCTCCTTCCATCCTCCTCTTCTCCCCTGTCCTCTTCTCACTCCCCCTCATCTTCTCCTCTCCCTTCCCCCTCTCCCTCCCTCCATCCTCCTCTTCTCCCCTGTCCTCTTCTCACTCCCCCTCATCTTCTCCTCTCCCTTCCCCCTCTCCCTCCCTCCATCCTCCTCTTCTCCCCTGTCCTCTTCTCACTCCCCCTCATCTTCTCCTCTCCCTTCCCCCTCTCCCTCCCTCCATCCTCCTCTTCTCCCCTGTCCTCTTCTCACTCCCCCTCATCTTCTCCTCTCCCTTCCCCCTCTCCCTCCCTCCATCCTCCTCTTCTCCCCTGTCCTCTTCTCACTCCTCCTCCCTCTCTCGTAGGGAGACAGAGGAGGTCTTTTGACCCTCCAGAAGAGGTGGACATCGTTCCTGAAGGCCAGACTGGTGTGTTCCCTGCCGGAATATGACTTCCACTTCAACGTGTTGAGGAGTGTGTACACGCTGTCGGGGGACACACCTCACGACACGCTGTTCTACGGCGTCTTTGGTCTCGAGTGGTGAGTAGTAGTAGAACTAGATGTATATGAGATGTATATATGATATATATGAGAGAGAGACTGTAGTTATGACCTCTATGGTCAGGTTACACTTGGCAATGATGGGTTGGCTGTGTGTATGAGAGACCACAATGTCCTCTGACTGTCTGAGTATCAGGTGATATAGTAGCTCAGCTCTGGTCACCAACGCTCTCTCCCAGTCTTTTTTTTCCATTCCCTTAAAGGGCCCCATTCCTTCTTTTGTTTACCTCTCCTTCTCTTCTCTCCCACTCATACCTTCTCTTATCCTTCACGCCTACACTCTTCTCATTCTCCCTCTCTCTGTTCACCTCACTCCCTTTTTTACATGTCAAAGGAGACGTAGAGCTTCTCTTGATTAGCTTTGAACATTTCTCTTTGTCACCATGCCCCCTGCTCTCTCTCTCTCTATCTCTCTTTTCATCTCCGCTATGTCAATCTCTGATCTATTTTAGCTGTCGCTGTGTGTGTGTGTGTGTGTGTGTGTGTGTGTGTGTGTGTGTGTGTGTGTGTGTGTGTGTGTGTGTGTGACCCAGGTCAATGAACATATCCATTGGGAGAGAGAGATGTTTATACTGTATCAGTTTGTGACGTGTCCTCTCTGAGTGCTGTAGTGTTTACAGACCATGTCCCTGGAGACAGCACTGTTTGTATTAGGAACCTAGCTTTGAGCTCTCCTGGATTGGAACAGTCACTTGTACCTCTTTACCAGACCTGGTCCAAATAGTATTAGTTTTCTCTCCAATATTTTGGGAATTCTTAATTGAGTGACTTCATTTATCTTGTCCAACCTAATGAAACCAGTGGAATAGATGGAATAGTCCCAAACCCCATTTCTTTATGTGGGATATCACAAACTGTTTAGGGCAGTGTAACTGTTGATCATATCAACGTCTTCGTATGTTACGGCAACCTTCAAACGTTTGTGTGTGTGTGTGTGCTATAGGAAGAACGTGAAGGCGTCGGCAGTGTGCCAGTTTTCTCTGTCTGAGCTCCAGCGGGTCTTTGATGGGCCCTACATAGAGAACCAGGACTCTGGAGCCAAATGGAGCGAGTACACTGGCAAGGTCCCTGACCCACGACCTGGATCAGTGAGTGTCGCACACACACACACGCCTCGTCTTTTGCTGTCCAAGCAGACTTCTATATAACAGGCCCAGTCAGGTCTTCTTAGTTGCCGATGTAAAGTTTCCCCTAATCTATCTCCTCTTTCCCAGCATCCCAACATCCAATCTACTGAGTCTAAATACTCACATGAAGAACTGGGGAGAGGGAGAGATTGAGACTGTAAAGGGTGGGGAGGGAGAAAGGTTGAGGAGTGAGGGGGAGAGAGGGGTTTATAAAAACAGAGTGATAAACAGACTGAGGAGGAGGGACTGGGAAGGAGAGAGAGGAAAGATGGAAAAAGTGATCATAGAGCTGAGTAGCAGCTTCTTGAATGAGGATCAAATGGAAGGAGCTTATGTCGTTGAAAGCCATTTTCTATGGTGATTATTGCTGGGCCGAGACTCTGCGCAGTTATGATGATGACTTATTATAGGTTCCAAAGGAACGACATCATTAATGAGACGGGTCGTGATCCACAGTAGTGTCGTTTCAATGCCGAAAAGCTTAATTTCCGCTCGCCGGGTCTAGCTGTGAAATGGGGTAGAGGAAGTAACGGTTCTGGGTCTTAACTGTAGTGGCAGTGTCAAAGCCTCTTAGCAGAGTTGGCAATGACATCTTACAGAGGACAAAGTCAGAGAAGTTGTTCGCTTAGTCAGGTGGAGAGAGATAAGCAGCTTGCACACACTGACTTTTCAACTCATAGTGGCTAATAGGTTACAGCAGGCTGCTGAGGGGAGGACGGCTCATTATAATGGCTGGAATGCAGTAAATGGAATGGTATCAAACACACGTGTTTGATGAGTTCAATTACCATTCCAGGGCTATATCTTCCACTCATCTCTCTCTATCCATCTACAGCATCTATCCCCATTTAATTTATTCATCCATACATCCAGACCTTTTGAGAGCCAGAGGCCTCAACTCTACCTCTTTCTCTCCTCTATCCCTCTCTCTTATGAATGTATTTTTCTTAACCCCTCGCTCCAGTGTATAACCGACCCATTGAGATCTAGAAGTGTCAACTCCTTCCTCTCATCCCCCTCTCTCTCCATCCTTCTCATCCCCTCTTCCTTCGTCTATAGTGTATAACAGACCAGTTGAGATCTAGAGGTATCAACTCCTCCACCTCCTTGCCAGACGACGTGTTGAACTTTGTGAGGAGACACCCTCTGATGTCCCAGCAAGTCATGTCTACAGAACAGCGCCCCCTGTTGTTCAGGAGGACCACAGACTACACCCAGCTGGCGGCTCACAGGGTGGAGGGGCTGGACGGGCAGAACTACCATGTACTGTTCATGGGCACAGGTTGGTGGGGGTGTAGAGAGGGGGAGGGTTATGGTGTACATGTGTTATGTTGTGTGTCTGCGTACATGTGATTCATTTGTGTGTCACTAGGCAGTCAATTATTGCGATCACCAATCATTCCAGTAATGGAATGGAACAGACTTCAAACCACATGTACAGTACATCCCATTGTATGCGTGTGTTGTGACCCTGTCTCTGTCTCCTGTTTCAGACGATGGCTGGCTGCACAGGGCTGTGGAGGTCAAGGGCCATCTACACATCATAGAGGAGCTACAGCTGTTTGACCAACCACAGCCTGTGGATAGCCTGGTCATCTCACACACACAGGTACACACTCACAAACGGACGTCCAGACACGTACACACACGTACACACACGCACAGGTGCACATTTTCACTCACACGGCTAGTATTATGTTTTGTATGTTTTGTTTATTGTCATTCTAAGTGAAGGACCGCTAACCCAGATCCACCACCCATTTTCAATAACACAGAGAGGCTCTCTCTCTCTCTCTCTCTCTCTCTCTCTCTCTCTCTCTCCTCTAGATGAGTGTGTATGTAGGTTCTCCCTCTTGTGTGGTCCAGCTGCCTCTCTCCACCTGTAGCAGGTACACCTCCTGTTACGACTGTGTCTTCTCCCGGGACCCTTACTGTGGCTGGGATGGACAGGACTGTGTGGACATCACAGCACAGACTGACAGGTGTGTGTGTGTGTCATCACGTCACTGTCAGGTGATGGGGTTGAGTAATATCATTTTAGCTGGTGCCCTTGTGTCTGTCTGTGTGTTTGATTTGACTTATCTTATCTTCTGTATATCTCTGTCTGTGTTGCAATCTCTGCAATGCATTCACAACTGTTGCGTAATGCTGAACTGGGCGTAATGTTTGTTGACTGTGCTGGTGAACGTGACATGAATAGTTCTGTGTGTGTGTGTGTGTGTGTGCGCACTTGATGACACGCTAACAGTCTCTCCTCCTCTCCTCTCCTGTTAGGTCTAACCTGAGTCAGGACGTCCTGTATGGGAACAGAGGATGTGACAGTGACACAGCAGACGGTACGCAGACACACACAGACCGGCCTTACCAACCATACTTAGTTGTATTGTTGTGCAGATGTATTTTATCTGGAAAGTTGAGGGATTTAAGAGTTGTGTTAATATTTGAAAGTTGGTTATGCATGCTGCATGCTGTCTCTGCAGCACCCTCGTTTCCATAGCACCTCTAATCATATTTCTGATAGGTCTGAAGAGAACTTTCAGAAGAGAATCTGACTTATACATTGATGTACTTTACATACTAAGAAGTTAGAAAATACTATGCAATTCAGGATTTGAGATCCTCAAGCTTTTCTGATTATGATGCAATTGTTTTAAATGGGAGAATGTAACATATTGAATTATTTATGCACCAGTGATTTTAGAGTCATATATGCAGTCTGATAAGTTGTATAGAAGTTGCATATAACTCCCAAACACATAGTACAATGTCTTGGGCCTTTTAGTGTCTATTCTGAAATCCATAACAGTATATATATCAGTCTTATTGTGAGAGGATACTCATGTTGTATGTGTGTTGCCCTTCATTCAGAGCTAGTCCAGCACCGGAGCCGGTCTGTGATGGTGGGAGATGACGTGCTGCTCCAGTGTGAACTCGGCTCCAACCTGGCAACCCCAGTGTGGACTCTGGGTGGGTCAGAGTTGCAGGGCTACGGCCTGGACTCCGGCTTCAGAGTGGGAAATGATGGCCTCCTGGTCATTGAGTCCCGACCTGAGCAGAGCGGCGAGTACACCTGCCACGCCCTTGAGAATGGCATCCGGGTCGCCGTGGTTACGTACTCTGTGACAGTTCGTTTAGACATGCCCCAACCCCCTCCCCCGCCCAAGGACCCCACCAAGGAAGACTACTCCTTCTACACCCCCCGGGACTCTGACTCATCCAGCCTTGACCCCCCTCCTCCACCCAGCGCACCCCCCTCCTCAGAGAGGCCCCTGCTACCCCCCTCCCCCGGCCCATCTCCCCCCCACCTCGGAGCTGCTCTCCCCCAGGAGCATGGAGGCTATGTACCTGTCCATGATCACCATCCTAGGGGGTCTGTGTCTGGTTCTCACAGTGGTTCTCCTCTACGTGGGCTTCTGTCTTCGGGGCGGCCACAGGGGGAAGTACTCTCTCCGCGCTGCCGCCGCTGCCTCTGCCAATCACACGAACAGGAAGAAAAAACACAGGAAGCAGCATCAGAAACGCCACAGTAGCTCCACCCACCTAGAGCTCAAGACCATCTCCAGCCACTGTAATGGGAATGGGATCTGTAATGGTAACGGTGTCTCCAAACAACCGGGGGACGGTGACGCGCATGAAGGGGGCTTCCTCCAGATCGTCCCTGGGGAGGGCCAGTCGTCCCCCAACAAGGACCCCCCACCCCCTGCCCCTCCTCTCCCCCCGCCTCCTCAGACCCCCCACACTGCCCTCAACCAATCAGAGTGTGACTTGCAAGACTTCCCCAGCCCCAACGGCCTATCGGCGACGTTACCCAGCGTCTTGCGGAGGATGCATGGTAACAGCTATGTGTTGTTAAGACAGAGTGACGCAGACAGCAGTTCTCCTCTCTGCTACTCCTTCACTGAGGAACTCAACAGGATCCTAGAGAAGAGGAAGCACACACAGCTGCTGCCCAAACCGGACGAGAGCTCTGTGTAGTAGAGGGAATCTGTGTCAGGGAGGTAGCTCCCCCTGTGGTGGGAGGACTGAACTGGGACATTAATATAGGCCATTTAGCAGATCCAAAGCGACTTACATCAGTGAGTACATACATTTTGTATTGGTGGCCCCAGCGACAATTGAACCTATGACTCTGTCATTACATGCTGAAGGGCCTGTTGTAAGGCTCTGACTTTATCTCCTTCTCCAAGTCAAGAACAGTAATACTCATCGGGAGGAACTTGAGAAACTGGCCCCAAACCGAAGGGTGCAGAGATAATTTGTGGATGACCCATGCTGCTCACAGAGTACATGGGCTCTAGGCAAGTCTATATAACAGCAGCTAGCCTGATCTGAATTATGAGAGGGAGATAGCCTGCCATTTGTCCTACTTAAAGGCCCAGTGCAGTCAAAATGCTTTTTCCTGTGTTTTGTATAATATTGTACAACAGTTGATGAAACGAACACTGTAAAAGTGTGATTTAAAAAAAATTAGTGTTATTTCCTCATATTTGCTAGTTGGAAATACAGTCGTCTAATCAACCTGTTTGCATTGGCGGGAGTTTCGGCTTGCCTGGTGACATCACCAGGCGGTAAATTAGTTAATAGACCAATAGCAAAGAGAGTTTCTAACCTCTCTACCAATAACAGCTAGTTTTAAGTTTTCCCATCCCCACACAGACCACTCCCAGACAGTCCTAACAAAAGTCTTGCTTGAAAAATTTGCTAAAAATACATTTTTGTCCATTTTAAGGTAAGGTACTTAATTCTTACCTAGAAATGATTGGATATAGATATAAAAGCGGCTGCAATGGGTCTTTTTTTAAAAGTTTTTGCACCACTGAAAATGGGCACACATCTAATGAGTCGCTTGCATGTGTGTTGGAATAACAACTATGTTTCAAAAGAGGTGATTTCTGCACAATATTCAACCTTCCTAGGAGCTATTCTTGTATCTCTATCTCCTGTTTGACACCCAAAGGCATGGGTTACAGTGAGGACTCACGTAAGATAAGCCTCTCTAGGAGAGACAGAGAGAACCTACCTCAGCTCTGCAAAACTTAGCAGGCTAGAGCTAACCCAGCTCAAGTCAATACGGCTCAGTCTGGATCAATAAAAGACTAGCCCTGGAGGTGGTGAATCAGGGAGAAGGCCTCAGATCTCAGCCCCAGAATAAGGTTCCTCGCTGGGCAGGACACGAGTGGCAGGGACCCTGTGAAGTCTCAACACAGACCATGGTAACAAGGAGGAAAAGGAGGAAGAAGAAGAGGCTCATATGAAGTTGTTGTGAATTGTGACAACGGCCTTGAATTGGCTTTTGTTTTAAACTGGAGGCAGATGTCCGAAGAAGGGACGAGGTGTTTTAACGATGGTGTGCTCTACACCTTTTTAGCAGGTTTCATATTAGAACATTGAGGGGAAAAGTGTATTTGTTTTTATTCTTAGAGGTTCTCATTGTAAATGATCTTTATTGATTACAATGGTAACACAAACTGTAATAACCACATTCAAGTATTATTATTAACATATAGCAAAGTTTAACCCAAGACAGAGAGCGTATCCAATGACAAAACCCTTTGAACATTATATTTGTGATAGGAAATATGACAGTATTAACAGTTTTTATGCACTTTCAATGCCATTTGCTTCAGACATTCCTTGGTTATTATGTACTCAAATCAATGGACACTACAAGCACATCAGGACTATGGGAGATTCAACATCATCACACCCTGTCAAGAGACAACACCATCAACTGAGTTGGAGCTAATAGATTAGCAGCACCCCTACACTACTGACTTTCTTTCTCCTAACCAACTCCAACGAATGTGTCTGAACTGGGGTTGGCAAAATTCCCAGTTCTGAACTCATCACAGCTCAGCCACAGAGGATCAGACATCACTTCCGGTTCATGGCCATAACTTATAGGCTACACACCTGAGGTAAGCAGACTGAGTTTTGCTTTCTGATATTTTGTTGGTTGTACAGACAGACACAGACAGACAGACACAGACAGACACAGACAGACACAGACAGACACAGACAGACAGACAGACAGACAGACAGACAGACAGACAGACAGACAGACAGACAGACAGACAGACAGACAGACAGACAGACAGACACAGACAGCCAGACATAGACAGACAGCCAGACACAGACAGACAGACAGACACAGACAGCCAGACATAGACAGACAGACAGCCAGACATAGACAGACAGCCAGCCAGACATAGACAGACAGCCAGCCAGACATAGACAGACAGACAGCCAGACATAGACAGCCAGCCAGACATAGACAGATAGACAGCCATAGACAGACAGACATAGACAGACAAACAGAGCAAGACAGGCACTCTGCCAGCTAGCTGCTTAAACCAGTGTTTCCCTGGTCCTCCAGTTCCCCAACAGTAATAATTTTGATTGTAACCCTGGACAAGCACACCTGATTCAACTAATCATCAAGCCCTCAATGAGCTGAATGAGGTGTGTTTGTCCAGGGCTACAATGAGAATGTGTACTGTTGGGGGTACAACAGGACCAGGGTTGGGAAGCACTGGCATTTAAACAATTATATACAGTTACTCAGACAAATTGCAATCTCCCATAAAAGCACTGATGTTAAATGGAAGAGCCATATAGGCCTACTAAAAGAGAGGAACTAAGGTAAGAACAAACTAGGATTAGTTATATTGATTTAATAGATATTTGCAGCCTGTGTTACAGCAAAACTGATATGGTGGCCAGATAGTGACATCCAGGGAAGCTCTGCTCTAGTCAGTTCTCCTCTTTTCTTTTAGTGATGGTTGTTAGGAATACAGAGGGTAGAATAGAGAGGGTCGATATTAGTGAAGCAGAGTACAAAAATCTAGCAGCTCCAGGTGAAGGGGAAAAATGTCCTCTACATGAGATGAAACTGTTCACCATTCTCAGTATCGGATGCTCTCTCTCCATTTCTCACTCTCTCTTTCTCCACTTGCCGTCTTTTCCCTTTTTCACCATCTCCTTTCTCACTTTCTCTCACACATTTGTCTATCTTTTTTCCCTCCCTCATCTTGTCCTTTCTCCTTTGCTTTGTCTTCTTCTCATCTATTTCCTCCATGTCACCACTGATCTCCAGAGTTCTGTCTCTCCTCTGTGAGACGCACAAGTTAATTGGAGCAGGTGAACCTGGCAAGAGCACCTGACCTCTCTGTAGAGAGATTGAAGAGAGAAAGAGGGGGAGAGAGTTCCACCAGAGATTTCCTGAATAGATTTATTTCAGATGCACACTCTGTTCTCAATTATCTTCTTATACCTCTAGACCCTGAAAACAGAAAGTAGCACACACATGCAGACACACACACTCTCTCTCACTCACTCACATGCGCGCACACACACACACCACGTATGATTGAATCTAACAAGCCAGGACAGGTCTCTAATGTGAGTCTGTGATGTGGGCTGGAGAAGCAGTGAATTGAATGCTGCAGTAAATTCAAAAAGGCTATAGCTGGTTGGAGACCAAACATCACATGGCCGTGGCATTGATGGAGGAGATGCAAGGGAGGAAAGAAAGAAAAAGCAACACAAGCCATTAGAGAAACCTCCATTAGAGAAGCTGTCATTAAGCCCTATTCAGCTAGTCTCTAAATATACCCAGGAGTGATGAGACATGGTGACAGTTATTTAGTTAGGTAGGTAAACTATACTCCCAAAGGGGTTCTTTTAAATCAAGATTTGGGATCTACAAATGACGTGAGGATATGTTTGAAGAGTTACGGCCCGCTTCATACACACAGGGACAGCTGTGATGCTATCTATAGCACTGTGCTAGCTTTCATCTATTTTTTTCATCATCCTTTTTTTATGCAAGTTATTTTTGTTTCCAGTGGCTACTGCCCACTGGGGACACCACGTTATTTCAACGTGGATAATTGGGTAATATTTGGTTTACGTTGATCAATGAGATTACAACCTATTGTATATTCACCCGTTCAATAAGACAGCCAAAAGTGGATTGAATTTCCAATGTTTAATCACTATGCTTTCAACCATCTAAAAGCACAACCAAATTCCAATGTGTTATCACTATGCTTTCAACCATCTAAAAGCACAACCAAATTCCAATGTGTTATCACTATGCTTTCAACCATCTAAAACACAACCAAATTCCAATGGAAAAACAATTTGATTTTTGGTTTCAAATGTCTATCACTGCACTTTCAACCGTTTAAGAGCACAGCAAAGTTCAAATGGGAATATAATGTCAGATCTTTTGTTTATTTATACAATAGATGAAAGTGTTATCGCTGTGCTTCATTTTGTAGAAGAACCAAATGACCTGGATTGCAGTTGAGATTACATTCAAAGTACATAGTGCAAGTGATCAATGCTGTTTGAGATTCTGCACAGATTATTATAGAAATTGTGAAGATCTCCACAGACTTGCGATGACCTATGCATGCTGTTTTGAACATGCACGCTTTATAGAATTACATAGGAAGAGATGTTTAGTTATGGTAACCTCAAAATGTGGCCATGGATGTGTGGGCAATTTGATGGTAACGGAATTACAATGAGACGCAGATTTTTCACTTTAAAATGTATACTATACAACAAAAACTAAAAACTAAATTGAAGGAATCAAATTAAACTTAAAAAAGGGTTTGATTTTGTCCTATTCTTTAACATAGATTTGTGGTTGAGATGGAGACGTGAACCCAACACATCAATTAATAATTTATAACTGCAAGTAAAGCCAGACGAAGTCACTGGCACAGATGGAACTATCCGAGCAGAAGATAGATCACCTGTTGATATTTTGTTGCGTTGACAACCAAACACAATTCACTATCACTTTTGAAATACAATAAATAGCCTGTTAACAAATACTATGTTCGATTCTCCAACTCAACCAAAAAGAATGGTATCAAAACAGTGGCTTAGATGGAACTATCCAAGCAGTAGATTAATTTCATTAAATGGTGATATTTTGTTGTCAACCAAACACAATTCAATATTACTTTTGTTATTTGACGTCATTACCCTAGGAAATAGATACCTCAGTAAGTAATATAGGTCGATGTCCAGTACAACTACTCTCTGTAACCTGTATGTCCCTCTACAATATATATATATATATATATATATACATATATACAGTGGGGAGAACGTGTATTTGAAACACTGCCGATTTTGCAGGTTTTCCTACTTACAAAGCATGTAGAGGTCTGTCATTTTTATCATATGTACACTTCAACTGAAATCCAGAAAATCACATTGTATGATTTTTAAGTAATTATTAGCATTTTTTTGCATGACATAAGTATTTGATCACCTACCAACCATTAAGAATTCCAGCTCTCACAGACCTGTTAGTTTTTCTTTAAGAAGCCCTATTGTTCTCCACTCATTACCTGTATTAACTGCACCTGTTTGAACTCGTTACCTGGATAAAAGACACCTGTCCACACACTCAATCAAACAGACTCCAACCTCTCCACAATGGCCAAGACCAGAGAGCTGTGTAAGGACATCAGGGGTAAAATTGTAGACCTGCACAAGGCTGGGATGGACTACAGGACAATAGGCAAACAGCTTGGTGAGAAGGCAACAACTGTTGGTGCAATTATTAGAAAATGGAAGAAGTTCAAGATGACGGTCAATCACCCTCGGTCTGGGGCTCCATGCAAGATCTCACCTTGTGGGGCATCAATCATGAGGAAGGTGAGGGATCCGTCCAGAACTACACGGCAGGACCTGGTCAATGACTTGAAGAGAGCTGGGACCACAGTCTCAAAGAAAACCATTAGTAACACACTACGCCGTCATGGATTAAAATCCTGCAGCACACGCAAGGTCCCCTTGCTCAAGCCAGCGCATGTCCAGGCCCGTCTGAAGTTTGCCAATGACCATTTGGATGATCCAGAGGAGGAATGGGAGAAGGTCATGTGTTCTGATGAGACAAAAATAGAGCTTTTTGGTCTAAACTCCACTCGCCGTGTTTGGAGGAAGAAGAAGGATGAGTACAATCCCAAGAACACCATTCCAACCGTGAAGCATGGAGGTGGAAACATCATTCACAACTGCACTGTATTGAGGGGAGGATGGATGGGGCCATGTATCACGAAATCTTGGCCAACAAACTCGATGGGTCGTGGCTGGGTCTTCCAGCATGACAACGACCCGAAACAGACAGCCAGGGCAACTAAGGAGTGGCTCCATAAGAAGCATCTCAAGGTCCTGGAGTGGCCTAGCTAAGTCTCCAGACCTGAACCCAATAGAACATCTTTGAAGGGAGCTGAAAGTCTGTATTTCCCAGCGACAGCCGTGAAACCTGAAGGATATGGAGAAGGTCTGTATGGAGGACTGGGCCAAAATCCCTGCTGCAGTATGTGCAAATCTGGTTTAAAAAAAACTACAGGAAACGTATGATCTCTCTAATTGCAAACAAAGGTTTCTGTACCAACTATTAAGTTCTGCTTTTCTGATGTATCAAAGACTTATGTCATGCAATAAAATGCAAATTAATTACTTAGAAATCAGAGAATGTGATTTTTAGATTCCGTCTCTCACAGTTGAAGTGTACCTATGATAAAAATTACAGACCTCTACATGCTTTGTAAGTAGGAAAACCTGCAAAATCGGCAGTTGTTCTCCCCACTGTGTATATATATATATATATATATATATATATATATATATATATATGTATGTAAAGCACATTTTTTGTCCATTAATATAACATCAAATTGATCAGAAATACAGTGTAGACATTGTTAATGTTGTAAATGACTGTTGTATTTGGAAACTACAGATTTTTTTATGGAATATCTACATAGGCGTATCTGGAGCATCAGCATTTGTGGGTTCGATTACAGGCTCAAAATAGCCAGAAACAAGTAACTTTCTTCTGAAACTCATCAGTCTACCCGCAGTCTCAACGTCAGAAGTGAAGAGGAGACCCCGGGATGCTGGCTTTCTAGGCAGAGTTCCTCTGTCCAATGTCTGTGTTCTTTTGCCCATCTTAATCTTTTCTTTTTATTGGCCAGTCTGAGATATGGCTTTTTCTTTGCAACTCTGCCTAGAAGGCCAGCGTCCCGGAGTCGCCTCTTCACTGTTGACGTTGAAACTGCGGGTAGACTGACGAGTACTATTTAATGAAGCTGCCAGTTGAGGACTTGTTGTTGAGGTCTGTTTCTCAAACTAGACACACTAATGTACAGTACTTGTCATCTTGCTCAGTTGTGCACTGGGGCCTCCCACTCTTTCTATTCTGGTTAGAGTTGTATGAGATCTTCAGTTTCTTGGCAGTTTCTCATATGGAAGAGACTTCGTTTCTCTGAACAAGAATAGACTGACGTGTTTCAGAAGAAAGTTCTTTGTATCTGACCATTTTGAGCCTGTAATCAAACCCATAAATGCTGATGCTCCAGATACTCAACTAGTCTAAAGAAGGCCAGTTTGATTGATTCTTTAATCAGAACAACAGTTTTCAGCTGTGCTAACATAATTAAAAAAGGGTTTTCTAATGATCAATTAGCCTTTTAAAATGATAAGCTTGGATTAGCTAACACAACATCACATTGGAACACAGGAGTGATGGTTGCTGATAATGGGCCTCTGTATGCCTATGTAGATATTCCATTACAAATCAGCCGTTTCCAGCTACAATAGTCATTTACAACATTAACAATGTCTCCACTGTATTTCTGATCAATTTGATGTTATTTTAATGGACAAATAAAATAGCTTTTCTTTCAAAAACAAGGAGATTTCTCAGTGATCCCAAACTTTTGAACAGTAATATATCATTTTTACCCTTTCTTAACTAGGCAAGTCAGTTAAGAACAAATTCTTATTTAAAATGACGGCCTACCCCGGCCAAACCCTAGCCCGAACGACGCTGGGCCAATTGTGCACCTCCCTTGATGAGGGACCAAAGGGTAGCTGTAGATAAACCCATTCTCCAGTTGGATGTGCTGCCCAGCCTGTAGTTATTTTTCTGATAGTGGATATAACGTTGAAGATCTAATGTTGGTTTGAAGGTACAAATTCAACATATTTTATACGAGGTTTGTCTATGTTGAAATTTTGTTGCTATTATTATATAATCCTGTGGTTGACATTTCACCCTCAAAACAACAGTTAAATACTTTGATCAAATCCAATGTATTTTCCACGTAGGGTTCACATACCAATGTGTTGACAAATTACGTTGAAACAACATTGATTCAACCAGTTTGTGTCCTGTGGGTGGTGACGCATCAAAACAACACCAGTAAATGAACCCAGAATGTATATCTCTGTTCCTGACTCACAGATGTGTCTCTTTCTTCCACAGACCTGAGAGATGCTATCTAGTTTGGGGCCTGTCTGTTTCAAACAGATCTTGCTCCAGCCATGCTCAAATATGGTGTGATGTCTGGTACCGTGACATGAAGATCTTGCCAACTGGGAATAGTGTAGCTTCAAAATGTCAGGATAATGCCACCGTTTGGAATCAAACACAGTTCCAGTGCAATTGGAAGACAGCAATTATAATCCAGAGTGAGTGAGGAAAAAGACTAATCCTCCCTTCTACAACCAGTTCACTGCTCTATCCCATCTTAACCTGAGAACTGGAGTTGACATGGATACCTCAGTAAGTAATATAAGTCATGGTACAGTACAACTACTCTCTGCAACCTGACCTGTGCTGTTCACCTCAAGATACAGGAGCAAACTGGGGAAAGTGGCATGGTCCTGGTCTTCACCTCAGACTACTCTGCCCTCTATAGCCCTCTCTGTAAAGATGACAAACTATCACAACATGGAAGCTTACTAATAGAATGGGGGACCATCATAAACTGTTGTCAGGTTTTAAAAGGACTGCACTATCAGTGCCACTACGTTCTTTGAAGAAAAACATTTAAAAGGGGAAAAAAAGCATTTATATTGTGATTTTGTACCAAGTTGCTCTTCTATTGCCGTTGTTGTTTTAAAGCCATTTGTAAGAGGCTCTGATGTGGGTCTCAGTCCATTAGTGTTGCACAAGTAGTCTAATAACACTGTTGAACAGGGGTCTCCAACTCTGGAGATCTCCAACTCCTGGAGATCTATGAGTGGTGCAGGCTTTCGTTCCAGCCCAGCGCCAACACAGCTGATGCAACTTATTATGGTCCAGAGTCAGACTGAAGACCATGATGAATTGATTTTGTTTAGTAGGTATGTTAGTGATGGATTGAAGCAAAACCCTGCACATCCAGTTGCTCTCCAAGGCCAGGGTTTGAGGAAACCTGTTGTAGAAGCATGGTAGGTTAGCCAACAGCATGATGAACAGAATATACCACCGTAGCTATAAGGCTTAAATTTAAAAAATAATCAAATGTGACAGATGATGAGACTGTTCTCAGTCTTGCCCATTCATCTGGGTTTGTTTAGATAGTTTCTCATCCACAGTGTTCTGTATTTCTCTCTCTCGCTCCATATACTGTATCTACCAATGGTTTCTGTCTGTCTTTCTATCTCTCTCGCTTTGTCTCACACACTCTCTTGCTTTATACAGTATCTCCACCCCTTTCTCTGTCTGTGCCTGTCTCTCTCCTTATTTTTCTCCCTCCCTCTCCATATTTATCTGTCACGTTATGAGTAATATGTCCACACAACAAGATGTCCTCCTGCTTCACTGACACTAACACATTGAGTAGAAGCTCACTGACTTCTGGTTCATTTACATTTCATTTTGATGAGCTGAAATTCTAATAAACAATATGTTTCAACCTCTTCTGTTGTTTATCATTGCTTGTGTGTATATAACTGACACGGTGCTCTGGTCAACCCATATTCATCTCTCTTTAGACCTGTATTGCAGTTCAGAGTGAATCAGTGAACTTTGAGGTAGTGAAGCATTGAAGGAGTGAGGAAGGAAGGGAGGGAGGGAGGGAGATAGGGAGGTATTGAAACATGGTCTGAGGATTTACATCAGCTAGGCTCAACAAGCCAGCCAGTTAACATTGCCAAACACTCAGTGTGAGGGAGGAGTACATCATGAGTAAACTATTAGAGTGAGGCACAGGTCTCTGGAGTGGTCTGCCTGGGATGAACCAACACTGACAGATGTTTACAGAGTGGTAATGAAGAGGCAGTAATCTAGGCCCGTTTCCTATTAAATGACTTGGTTAGCATCCAGCCTCGTCTCCCACAAATCTCTGGCTACATTGTGTTATACATACACATACTCAGCTAGCAGGGCTGCTGTCTCAAGGTGGTTCTGTTTGTGTTCTGGGAAGCATAAACATCACGGCTGAAAGCATAACCGTGTGTCTCATTAGTCTTGTTTAGAGGACATTTGGGGACTCAGAGAAGAGTGTGTATCTGTCGATCTATTCAGTGTTCTAGAGACATTGCCAAAGGCAGGGGCTAAGAGAAAGCACAGCGATTGAAACTGACTACATTTGTACTAGAGTTCGACTAGATATTATCGAGCGTGTCCTGTGTTGCATATAATCTGACTGAGCATACAAGTATCTAAGTATCTGACTGAGCGGTGCTAGGCAGAAGCAGGCCCGTAAACATTCATTCAAACAGCACTTTTGTGCATTTTGCCAGCAGCTGTTTATGACTTCAAATCTATCAACTCCCGAGATGAGGCTGGTGTGACCGAAGTGAAATGGCTGGCTAGTTAGCAAGCGCTAATAGCGTATCAAACTTCACTTGCTCTGAGCCTTGGGGTGGTTGTTTCCCTTGCTCTGCATGGGTAATGCTGCTTCGATGTGGTGGCTGTTGTCGTTGTGTTGCTGGTTCGAGCCCAGGGAGGAGCGAGGAGAGGGACGGAGGCTATACTGTTACACTGGCAATACTAAAGTTCCTATAAGAACATCCAATAGTCAAAGGTTAATAAAATACAAATGGTATAGAGGGAAATAGTCCTATAATAACTACAACCTAAAACTTCTTACCTGGGAATATTGAAGACTCATGTTAAAAGGAACCACCAGCTTTCATATGTTCTCATGTTCTGAGAAAGGAACTGAAACGTTAGCTTTCTTACATAGCACATATTGCACTTTTACGTTCTTCTCCAACACTTTATTTTTGCATTATTTAAACCAAATTGAACATGTTTCATTATCTACTTGAGGCTACATTTATTTTATTGATGTATTATATTAAGTTAAAATAAGTGTTTATTCAGTATTGTTGTAATTGTCATTATTACAAATACATAAAATTGTAATCGGCCGATTATTCGGTATCTGCTTTTTTGGTCCTCCAATAATCGGTATCGGTATCGCTGTTGAAAAATCATAATCGGTCGACCTCTACTTTGTACATCTAGACTGTACTGTACCAATGTTCGACCCTTGTGGGGTTTAAAGGGGATAGTTCATTTGAAGTCAGCTGTACAGCACCTGTAAGACAATAACTCAGTTGTGGAAATAGGTCATAGAATGTACTGTACATGTGTCAAAACTACTGGACAGGTAAGTCGGTCACCCATAGACGTGCAACCATGTGTGCCTGTCACCCAGAGACCGATATGTCTCCTAAGAGGATTTACGTTCTGATACTGTCAGGTAGCCTACTGGTTAATTATAACACCACAAGCAGCAACAGAACCATACCAATTCTGATGTAATAATTAACATTTTGTTTATCTAAGCCCAACAGGATATGCTTGTTCTGCTTGTTGCGGGATCACACTGGTAGAGGGAGTCACTGAAAGGTATGGAGAAGAACTGGATCAAACAAGGGCAGTATCAAATCAAATCAAATCAAATGTATTTATATAGCCCTTCGTACATCAGCTGATATCTCAAAGTGCTGTACAGAAACCCAGCCTAAAACCCCAAACAGCAAGCAATGCAGGTGTAGAAGCACGGTGGCTAGGAAAAACTCCCTAGAAAGGCCAATACCTAGGAAGAAACCTAGAGAGGAACCAGGCTATGTGGGATGGCCAGTCCTCTTCTGGCTGTGCCGGGTGGAGATTATAACAGAACATGGCCAAGATGTTCAAATGTTCATAAATGACCAGCATGGTCGAATAATAATAAGGCAGAACAGTTGAAACTGGAGCAGCAGCACGGTCAGGTGGAAGTTGAAACTGGAGCAGCAGCATGGCCAGGTGGACTGGGGACAGCAAGGAGTCATCATGTCAGGTAGTCCTGGGGCATGGTCCTAGGGCTCAGGTCAGTTGAAACTGGAACAGCAGCATGGCCAGGTGGACTGGGGACAGCAAGGAGTCATCATGTCAGGTAGTCCTGGGGCATGGTCCTAGGGCTCAGGTCCTCCGAGAGAGAGAAAGAAAGAGAGAAGGAGAGAATTAGAGAACGCACACTTACATTCACACAGGACACCGAATAGGACAGGAGAAGTACTCCAGATATAACAAACTTTTTATTTATTTTTTTATTTTATTTAACCTTTATTTAACCAGGTAGGCTAGTTGAGAACAAGTTCTCATTTACAACTGCGACCTGGCCAAGATAAAGCATAGCAGTGTGAGCAGACAACAAAGAGTTACACATGGAGTAAACAATTAACAAGTCAATTACACAGTACAAAACAAAGTGGGAGTCTATATACAATGTGTGCAAAAGGCATGAGGAGGTAGGCAAATAATTACAATTTTGCAGATTAACACTGGAGTGATGAATGATCAGATGGTCATGTACAGGTAGAGATATTGGTGTGCAAAAGAGCAGAAAAGTTAATAAATAAAAACAGTATGGGGATGAGGTAGGTGAAGAAGGGTGGGCTATTTACCAATAGACTATGTACAGCTGCAGCGATCGGTTAGCTGCTCAGATAGCTGATGTTTGAACTGACCCCAGCCCCCCGACACATAAACTACTGCAGCATAAATACTGGAGGCTGAGACAGGAGGGGTCAGGAGACACTGTGGCCCCATCCGAGGACACCCCCGGACAGGGCCAAACAGGAAGGATATAACCCCACCCACTTTGCCAAAGCACAGCCCCCACACCACTAGAGGGATATCTAGTATGACCGTATTAATTCTTGTTGAGATAATGCACGTACAGATGCAGGCATGCACGCACAGTCACACATAATCATTAAGTGAAATGCCTTGGACCTTGAATCCATCTTGAAAACCTCAATGTTCCACTGTTACGTAGTAAAGCACACCCTATCTGGTGGCTCACCATACAGTGAGCCAGCAGTCCTCCTTGGTCAGAGAGAAGCTGTACCGACACTCGGCTCACCATGATGTTGCCCAAAACTCTGACACATGAGGGTCGTGTTCATTAGGGCACACTGTTGAAAAATATTTTGCAACATCAGGGTGAGCCGAACAAGTTCAGATAGTACCATTTTGGACTGTTTTCTTACGTTTCGTGCCTACTGATCAAGATCCAATACCAGTCTTTAATTTGTCATGGAGTTCTCACAGGACAGTCAGAGAGGGATTGTGAGAGAGAGATTCTTAGTTACCTTCTAAACAGGGTTTCTTCACCTCCAGGTTTCAAGGATAACATTCTACCTGCATGTTTGATAAGATTCTTACCAGTTTCCATGTTTCAGAGAAGTGGGGAAATATCATGCGTACTTCTTGTAAACTTGGCTACGACACTAAGACTGATAACAGAAAGTAGTTCAGAGTGATTAGACATCAGTTAAATTGAGTCCTTTGTCTGAAATATTTGAAAGGTTTGATCCGACCCACCACAACTGATTCAGCTAATTCAATTATTGGTAATATTTTTTTTAGTTGAACCAGGTGTGTAAGTGCTAGTCTAACAAAAATATTCACCACCTATGGATCCCTAAGGAATGGATTGAGAGACTATTCATTGGATTGAGAGACTATCAGAGGAGATGAGAGAGAGAGAGGGGTTGAACAGGTGAAACATCATAAAAGTGATTCAGAATAATTAGTATAATATTCCATCTCTTTTATCCTTCACATCTCTCATGTTTCCCTGGTCTCTATGCTTTTCCTAAGGCTAGGGCCTTGGGCGGTTGCATAGCTGTCTCTTGAGAGAGCTGGTTAAACAATACAGACAGACATACAAAGAGATGCGCACACACCCAGGGTTGGGGAGTAACTGATTACATCTAAAATATTGTAATCAGATTACAAATACTTTTGGAAAACTAGATTACTTCTTGGATTGCTTTAAAATCATTTCTGTTCTCAATTACTTTCAATTTGGCTTTGAAAAAAGGCGGAAGTTTAAAGGTGCACTTTGCAGAAATACCTCTGCCATTTCCTGGTTGCTAAAATTCTAATAGTTAACCTAATCCATAGCCCCCAAAAATATATTTTCAACTGTTTGAAGCTGGTGTACAAAACCGAAAGTAAAAGACGCAAAAACTAAACTTTAGACTGGGAAGCATAGAAATAGTGCACCGAACAGATCTACCACTTCTTAAACTTGCTTTCACAAAAAAACGACAGGTCACTTTCTATGTGAATTTGGTCAGGTCGCCCCAAAAAGTTACATAGTGCAGCTTTAAATTTGTTCCTCCTGGGCAAGTCTGGCCACAAGTCAGAGACCACTATGATCACACACCAAATGCTTTTGATGGTCATTTTTGTCTTCTTCTAATGCCTCTTTAAGGCAGATTACGTTACCGAGTTTGGGTAATCCAAAAGTTATGTTACTGATACAAATGCTGTACAGGTAAGTAGTAACTATAATGGATTACATTTAGAAAGTAGCCTGCACACAAACGAATAAACATGCACACAAAAGAATAAACAAATATTTATGCACAGACGTTCCAGCATCTTCAGGTAGTTTAGCCTGATGGCTCTGCCACAAAGACAGGGTCAAAAAACAAAGCCTGTATGACATTGTGACTCATCTCAACCTAGGCAAGGACACACACTGGTTTCATAATCATAATACACACTCATTCTGACACTACATACACTGGATATATCATTGTCTTCCAGTACTGCCACATCATTCCATTGAAAACCCTAACACTGCTTGTTAATCAGGTTCTAAGGCTGTGTGTGAGTCATATTGTCGTAAGCAAGCACAGCGCAGACGTGTGATATTTCCAATGTGCAAAGAGTTACCATTAGAGATGGACAGGTAACTGCCAAAATAAAGGAAACACTTGAGTAAATGAGGAATACAAAGTATATTGAAAGCAGGTGCTTCCACACTGGTGTGGTTCCTGAGTTAATTAAACAGTTAACACCCCATCATGCTTAGGGTCATGTATAAAAATGCCGGTTGCCCCTCATTTTGGCTAGTGACTTTGAAAGAAGGGCATCAAGGGTTTGTGGTGTGTGTGTGTGTGTGTGTGTGTGTGTGTGTGTGTGTGTGTGTGTGTGTGTGTGTGTGTGTGTGTGTGTGTGTGTGTGTGTGTGTGTGTGTGTGTGTGTGTGTGTGTGTGTGTGTGTGTGTGTGTGTGTGTGTGTGTCAGTCCAATTGAACACTTATGGGATATTCTGGAGCGGCGCCTGAGACAGTGTTTTCCACCACCATCAGCAAAACACCAAATAATGGAATAATGATTTCTTATCCCCCCAATAGAGTTCCAGACACATTTAGAATCTATTCCAAAGCACATTGAAGCTGTTCTGGTGGCTCGTGGTGGCCTGACGCCCTATTAAAAACTTTATGTTGGACCCTCAGAAATTGATAGCTTGTTACAACATGCATTTGACCAAAACTGGATCACCAAGCGTGAGCACAAATCCCTAAATGTCACCTATCCAGTCACCCCAGTCCCTAATTCCCTTCTGAAAGTACATAAGAACCCTGCTCACCCTCCACCCAGATGTATTATCAACAGCATAGAATCAGTCACAGACCCCCTTTCGAAATTCCTAGATTTTTTTCAGATTTTTAAGTTGCCATCCTTTTTAAGACAAAATGTCTACTCAACTGCTTAAATGACTGTCAAATGGATTCAGATGTATTACTCATTACTCGTGTTCACAATGAAGACAATAACCCTTTTACCCATATTACGCTTTGGAAGCGCTAAATTGACAACATCATTTTATTTTGGTGTTTATCTAAAGAGAATCTTGATTACTTTGTTATCTGAACAACACAAGGACTTTCCTCTAATTCACTGTTGAAAGTGACCCCAATAGCATCAACTTCCTAGATCTCAAAATATTCAAGGATGATCAAAATCCACACTACCATCTATCGGAAACCAAGAGAGGAATACTGTCCTCCTCTTCTATAGTAATCATCCGTGACATCTCAAAACAGATTTCCCGACTGGCCAGTTTCTACGCCTGAGTCGCAACTGCTCTACACTCAAAGAGCTGACACAGGTTCCAGAGGATATTGTAGTCCAATCCTCCAGCGCGCCCACCTCCAGGCTCAGGACATTCCCAGACCATCACTTCTAGCTCAGAAGCCCCAAATGAACAGCATGGCATGACTGTGCATTGTAACATGACTTCAGTCATTGTTCAAATCAAAAATCCCAAAACAGTAGCCTATTCTACAAACTGACTGGGCAAATACTGGTTCAATCAACATTGTTTCCACATATTTCAACCCCAAAAATAAATGTGTTGAATCAACTTGAATCAACTTGTAAAACTGTTTGGATTAGAACATGAGGGCATTTTGTCCTTTTTTAACCCAACTTTTAACCTAAATCCAATTACATGTTAATTTTTTGTTGTTGATTTTATAATGATTTCACGTTAGTTGACAACTCAACCAAAAGTAAATCAAAAATGTGCCCAGTGAGGATGCTCCAGCCTCTGGCGGAAAATCACACTCTGTTCTCATATAGAGGAGCACGCGCAATCAGGGACACCCTCGTCCAATCTTTCCAAAAGCCTGACCGTTCAAGCTGGTTACCTCTACACGGAACTATAAGTGTGGAAGATGTGCTCAATGTAACAACACAGCAAACTGTAAGTACTTCACACACCCTTTACCTGGCCGAAAGTTCTACCAAAGACAGTTCATCAATTGTAACTCCACCAACATGATGTATATTCTTACGTGCCCATGTGGTACAGCCTACAGTATGTGGGCCCCAAAAAAAATGTTTAAAAATAAGAATATCTGAACATAAAACAGCTATCTGCACTGGCAATATTAAATATGCTATGGCAAAACACTACTTAGAAACCATATGTGTATATGTATTTGTATATACTGTATAATGTCACCGTTTGTTTTGAATACCACTATGCACCACCCTCACACAGGTCTGGGCAATTAATTATGTAATTATCACCTTGGCACTTGCATAAAAAAAAACTGTGGCTTTGGCACATCTTCCAATGAGCTGATGAAGGCATTACTGCCGAAGCATGTTAGCATGCCCAGCCTAAAATAGAAAGGTGAAAGGAGGTGAAGTCTTTTTTGTCTTCGAAAATACATAAATTGAGTGAAGCCTTTCCCAATTTCCTTGGGATTTCATTTGAAGTCATTGTCATGTACAATGCCTTCAGAAAGTATTCACACCCCTTGACTTTTTCCACATTTGGTTGTGTTACAAAGTGGAATTGAAATGGATTTAAATGTCGTTTTTGTCAATGATCTACACAAAATAATTAACGTCAAAGTGGAGAAAGAATTATCTTTAATAAGAAAAGGGAAATAAAACACTAATATATCTTGATTACATAAGTATTCAACACCCTGAGTCAATACCTGTTAGAATCCCCTTTGGCTGTGCTTACAGAGTCTTTCTGGGTAAGTCTATAAGAGCTTTGCACACTTGGTTTGTACAATATTTGCCCATTAGTCTTAAAGAATGTGTCAAGCTGTGTCAAGTTGGTTGTTGATCATTGCTAGACAGTCCTTTCAAGTCTTGTCATAGATTGTCAAGCCAATTTTAGTAATAACTAGGTCACTCAGGAAAATTCCATGTAATCTTGATAAGCAACTCCAGTTTACATTTGGCCTTGTTTCAGGTTATTGTCCTGCTGAAAGGTGAATCTGTTTCCCAGTATCTGTTGGAAAGCAGACTGAACTAGGTTTTCCTTTAAGATTTTGTTTGTGCTTTGCTCTACTCTGTTTATGTTTATGAGAGTAAACTCCCTAGTCCTTGCAGATACAAAAGCATACACATAACAGGAAGCAGCCACCACCATTCTTCTAAATATGAAGAGTGATACTCAGTTATGTGTTGTGCTGGATTGGCCCTAAACATAACGCTTTCAGGACAAAAAGTGAATTGCTTTGCCAACATATTTTTACAGTATTACTTTAGAGCATTACTGCATACAAGATGTATGTTTTCGAATATTTTTGTATTCGGTACAGGCTTCCTTCTATTCACTCTGTCATTTATGTTAGTATTGTGGAGTAACTACAATGTTGTTGATCCATCCTCAGTTATTTCCTATCACGTCCATTAAACTAACTATTTTAAAATCACCATTGGCCTCATGGTGATTGCTTCCTTGTGGCTTACTCTGCTAAAGCAGTTGACTCCCAATCAATAATGCACAGTCTAGCGTGGGTTCGAGCCCCCTTCTCAGCAAGCTTATTTCTTGGGATGCCGAGTGGTTCAGCGGTCTCTGCATCTCAGTGCTAGAGGCTTCGCTAAAGACCCTGGTTTAATTCCAGGCTGTATCACAACCGGCCATGATTGGGAGTCCCATAGGGTGGTGCACAATTGGCCCAGCATCGTCCAGGTTAGGGTTTGGCCAGGGTAGGCTGTCATTGTAAATAAGAATTTGTTGTTAACTGACTTGCCTAATTAAATAAAGGTTAAATAAATAAATCCCTGAGCGGTTTCCTTCCTCTCTGGCAACTGATTTAGGAAGGGTGCATGTATCTTTGTAGTGACTGGGTATATTGATACACCATACAAAGTGTCAAATTAATAACTGCAACATGCTCAAAGGGATATTCAATGTCTGTTTAGTTTTTTTTACCCAGCTACCAATAGGTTTGCGAACCAAGGGAAGAACTCCCTGGTCTTTGTGGTTGAATCTGTGTTTGAAATTCACTGCTCGACTTAGGGACCTTACACATAATTGTATGTGTGGGGTACAGAGATTGGGTAGTCATTTAAAAAGAATGTTAAAGACTATTATTGCACACATAGTGAGTCCGTGCGACTTATAATGTGACAATTTTACTCCTGAACTTATTTAGGCTTGCCATAACAAAAGGGTTGACTACTTATTGGCTCAAGACAATTCAGCTTGACATTTTTTATTAATTTGAAAACACTTATTAAAACGTACTTTCTATTTGACATTATGGGGTATTGTGTGTAGATCAGTGACACAAAATCTCAATATAATCAGATTCAGACTGTAACACAACAAAATGTGGAAAAAGTCAAGGGGTGTGAATACTTTCTGAAGCCACTGTATAGCAGCACAGCCAGCTAATACAGTAAGGTTGGGCACCTGTTACACACTCCACTTTCTGTTGGTGTTTCCTTTGTAACAACTGTTTGTTGACTAATGTTTTGAATACCACTATGGGTTTCTTTGTATTTCTTTGAAAACATTTAAGAGTGCTGCCATTTCCCAGTGTTCTTGGGATTTCGTTTGAAGTCATTGTCATATATGGCAGAGCAGCCAGCTAATGAAGAGAGAGAGAGCACCTGTTACCCACTCCACCGTATGTTGGTGTTTCCTTTGTATGGGAAGTTATCTGTATATGATGGGTCAGTGTCAATAGCACAATTTACTAGCTGGGTCTGTGTGTGAATGAACCATCTACTATTGAGGTTTAACCTGACTACAATACCAAGCATTCACCATCTCTCTCTCTCATACACACACACACACTGACATGCATGCAGTGCACCTCAGGTATCTGTGACTAACTTGACATTAACGTGACATTAATTCCAACAGTAGGGGACAAACTTCACAGATTCTGCTCTACTAAAGCACAACATTGCTGAAACAAGCAGAACATTTCATCTGCAAGTAGCATACAGAGCTATCACAGGAATATATGTTTGCACAAAGGGAAGCCTTCACCGGGTGCCTGCCGTCTCTATCTAGAAGGGGGGGGGGGGCTGAGTATGAGAAAGTGTATGCATGAATGTTCATGTTTATGCTTTATTCTACTGATCAATATTATAATCCATATTTCATGAATTTTGAATTATATTCACACTTTCATAATTTCACCCTCTAGTTTTATCATTTGTTCTCTCTTTGTTCCCTCTCTCTCCTCCCTCTATTCCTGACCACAGGTGACAAGCTGCACCTGTGACCAGTGGGGATCCTATACTGAACAAAAATATAAATGTAAAGTGAAGGTCCCAGGTTTCATGAGCTGAAATAAGAAATCCCAGAAATGTTCCATATGCACAAAAAGCTTAATTCTCTCAAATGATGTGCACAAATTTGTTCACAACCCTATTGGTGAGCATTTCTCCTTTGCCAAGATAATTCATCTACCTGGAGTACTTCTGTCTGTAATAGAGCCCATTTGTGGGGGAAAAACGCATGCTGGTTTTCTGGGCCTGGCTCCCCAGGGGTGTGCCTGGCTTCCAAGTTGGTGGGGCTATGCCCTCCCAGGCCCACCCATGGCTGCACCCCTGCCCAGTCATTTGAAATCCATTATTTATTTTAATTGACTGATTTCCTTATATGAACTGTAACTCAGTAAAATCTTTGAAATTGTTGCATTTTGAATTTATATTTTTGCTCAGTTTAATAGTGGGATGCTATGGGGTGGGGTGTCTTCTCGAGGAGGCCTGCTTAATCTCACCTTTACCATGTGTTTGTTATTTTCAGACTGAGGGCCATGTATTTTGCACCAGAAAACATGGTCCTGGGATTCTCTTCATAGATATAGCCCAGGAAACATGGTCCTGGGATTCTCTTCATAGATATAGCCCAGGAAACATGGTCCTGGGATTCTCTTCATAGATATAGCCCAGGAAACATGGTCCTGTGATTCTCTTCATAGATATAGCCCAGGAAACATGGTCCTGGGATTCTCTTCATAGATATAGCCCAGGAAACATGGTCCTGGGATTCTCTTCATAGATATAGCCCAGGAAACATGGTCCTGGGATTCTCTTCATATATATAGCCCAGGAAACATGGTCCTGGGATTCTCTTCATAGATATAGCCCAGGAAACATGGTCCTGGGATTCTCTTCATAGATATAGCCCAGGAAACATGGTCCTGGGATTCTCTTCATAGATATAGCCCAGGAAACATGGTCCTGGGATTCTCTTCATAGATATAGCCCAGGAAACATGGTCCTGGGATTCTCTTCATAGATATAGCCCAGGAAACATGGTCTTGGGATTCTCTTCATAGATATAGCCCAGGCAACAACCTGCCAGTGACACACAAGTCAATGACAAACAAAACATTCTGTATCTACATTCTGTATCTAATGTTTTCTGTGTGTTTGTCAAGCCCTGATCTGTTTCACCTGTCTTTGTGATTGTCTCCACCCACCTCCTCATTAGTCCCTGGATACTTATTCCTGTGTTCCCTGCTTGTCTGTTGCCAGTTTATCTTGTTTGTCATGTCAACCAGTGTGGTTTTTCCAGTTTTCCCATTTCCCTGCTTTTTTCCCCCCTTCTCTCTGTTTTGCTAGTCCTCCCAGTTGTGACCCTTGCATGTCTGGACTCTGAACCCACCTGCCTGACCATTCTGCTTGCCCTGACCCCGAGCCTGCCTGTCACTCTGTACATCTTGGACTCTGACCTGGTTTGGATCTTTTGCCTGTCCATGACCATTCTCTTGCCTACCCCTTGAATTATAATAAATATCAGAGACTCAAACAATCTGCCTCCCGTGTCTGCATCTGGGTCTCGCCTTGTGCCCTTATAGTGTGAAGGGAACCATAGGGGGTCTGTGTAGCTATAGGGCATGTCATTGTTGTATCGATTATAGTTCCTTTATAAAAAGTGACATTTGTTATGTTGTTACTTGTTTAGAAGTGGCTTGGAAATTATGGTGTGACTGTTCTTGTGTGGGTTGGACAAAGATTAGTGTGTAACGATGGACTCTTCTCTTCCAAAACAAACAGTCACTGTGGCTGTAGCACGCCATGCCAAGAGACGCCTCCCTGTTCCCTCCATGACCGGTTTAACTCCTAGACAGCCACGTGCTTCTGTTGTTAGATCAGCTGTCACCCACACACACACGCAGGCATGTATGCACGCATACACACACACATATGCACACAATTACATATGCGCACACACGCTTATGCAAGCACGCACTCATGCACACACAGTCACACACACATACACGCTTCAGTTGTCACACATGCACACACATTCCTGTCAATCAAGCCTTTATCTTATTTTTGGGAAAATTAGGCCATTCCGAAACTTTTCCAGAATTTTTTTTTAATAACAAAAATCCCCCGGATTATAACACTGATGGTGATGTCCTAAAAACTGAAAATGTTACAACACGTATCTGTCTGTCAAAATATACAGTTGGAGGCTTACCACCAGTCTGAGTGACACAAATTCTCTCGACAAACAGGTCACAGTCTCTCAGCCAGACAACTAATCACTCTTGAATCTAGACAAACCGAAAATACTGGGTTGCATCTTAAGTCTAAAGTGGCTTGCTCTCCTCATCTCTCCTCTCCTTGTTTACTCTTCTATTTTTTTACTGATCTGAAAACACAGGCTAGGTGAATTCATAGACTAGATTGGAACGTGAGGGAGTCCAATCCGGCCCGTGGGTGATTTGAGTAAAAAACAAAAGGGGAACTTGAAACTTTGTAGAAATGATAATGGACCTATATTCATATAGTTTGTTAACTGTGTCCAGCTTGCTGATAATCACCGAAATTTAAGATAGACAGAGAGCATGAAAAATTCCCAAAACGATAGAAGACTACTTTTTGTCAATTTTGACTGTGAGGAAATATAACCAATTTTCAGTGCGATCTTCCAGTCCTCGTTGAAGACCGAAATCAGCCCCCAGGGCAAAAATAGTTTGACACCCCTGATTTAGACTATTAGGTCACACCCCTGGCCAGGTCTCTTAGCGACACGTCACCGTACACATCCACACCTGTCGACTGAAGTGTCATGACATCACACCCATTTACACTTTTTACTGCCATGTTCTTTTGAGATAACCACACATCAATCTAGATGGGAATTTGATAATAGTCTAGGCCTACCACATAGTTTCCACTGAGATTTGGCTAGAGGCGACACTGTGTCAAGAGAGTGGCGTTTGTTGTGCTGATCAGCTGCACTGAGACACGGCTGTGTAGTGTGTAGAATTCTATGTCATACAGCCAGTTCACCCGCGATACAAGTCAGTATTCAATGTCCATCCACGTCTGAGGATGTCGGGAGATGACATAACAACCAACCACTAGGGGCAACCAGGAGCACTCTTAATTTCAAATATGTTTCCTTTTTGCTAGGGCATTGTAGATGGCGATGGTGGATGGCATCTACCTGTGGTGCCTGTTTGAATCCAGCGATATAAAAATGTTTTTGAGATTTTTGTTTTAATTAAGCCTATCCCAAACCTTAAACCTTAACCATTCGGAGTTAATACCTAACCTTAAGATTTCTGAGTTACTGGCTAAACGTAACCTTAAACACCTCGAAATGTGATGTTTGCAACAACTTAGAAATGTGATGTTTGAGAAATATGGATGAACATCTAATTCTGACATGAGACTGTGAGAGCTAGCTGGATCATAAATAGTAATCATTTTGAGGTTTTCTCCCCACAATGGTCATTCATTGAATATGGAGAAATGTATCTCAAGTATGGGCCTTGGTCAAAAGTAGTGTACTGAATAGGGTGCCATTTTGGATGCAGACAGGGTGTTAGAGACAGATAGAGTGGTGAATCAGGGACCTTTGCACTTCAAATATTGACTGTGAGTCAATAACCCAGCCTCCAGCCCACCTACTGAGTCTATATTTGATGCCTGCCACCTCTGACCCTATAGCCTGTTACACTGGCTGTGTGTGTATGTGGGTGCAGTCACAGTCCAGCCCTACTCAATATATTTGTTTGATAATTATGCCATCTATTGAATTTCCATTAGAATCACACTTGGCTGCAGTTCTACAATTTCTCCACTAGAGTTCATATGTGGCTTGGCTATTCTAGAGAGTAGTCAAAAACCAGATGGGGGAGAGAAGCCACTTCAGAATACTATTGAGACACCAGGTCAACAATCTTACTGTGGTTTATTAGAGGAGTCCCCAGCACAACGTGCACCTGAGTAAAGATCATGCTGTTTAATCAGCTTCTTGATATGCCACACCTGTCAGATGGATGCATTATCTTGGCAAAGAAGAAATGCTCAGGGATGTAAACAAATTTGTGCACAAAATTTGAGAGAAATAAGCTTTTTTGTGTGTATGAAAAATGTATGGGATCTTCAATTTCAGCTCCTGAAACCTGGGACCAACACTTTACATGTTGTGTTTATTTTTTCAAATCACTTGTCCATAGTCTGCCTATAGTTATAATACCATATCCAACCTACTCCCAAATCCCAATGACGGGATGCTTTTGTAACGGATGTGAAACGGCTAGCTTAGTTAGCGGTGCACGCTAAATAGCGTTTCAATCGGTGACGTCACTTGCTCTGAGACCTTGAAGTAGTAGTTCCCCTTGCTCTGCAAGGTCCGCGGCTTTTGTGGGGCGATGGGTAACGATGCTTTGAGGGTGACTGTTGTTGATGTGTGCAGAGGGTCTCTTGTTCGCGCCCGGGTATGGGCGAGGGGACGGTCTAAAGTTATACTGTTACATTGATGCTGTTGACCTGGATCACTGGTTGCTGCGGAAAAGGAGGAGGTCAAAAGGGGGGTGAGTGTAATGGATGTGAAACGGCTAGCTTAGTTAGCGGTGCGCGCTAAATAGCGTTTCAATCAGTGACGTCACTTGCTCTGAGACCTTGAAGTAGTAGTTCCCCTTGCTCTGCAAGGGCCACGGCTTTTGTGGAGCGATGGGTAACGATGCTTCGTGGGTGTCAGTTGTTGATGTGTGCAGAGGGTCCCTGGTTCGCACCCGGGTATGGGCGAGGGGACGGTCTAAAGTTATACTGTTACACTTTCTCTGTTGTCAGTCCCTAGAACATAGTATATATATTTTTTGTATTCAGTATGGTATGATGCCCTCACTGCCTGTAGAACAGTCGATTATATAGTTTCTCTTCTTTCAGTATTGTATTCACCCGGTGTCACAGGAAGGCCAAGAAGATCATCAATGACCTCAGCCACCCGAGCAACGGCCTGTTCACCTTGCTACCATCTAGAAGGTGGAGACAGTATACTGTAGGTGCATCAAAGCTGGGACCGATAGCTTGAAAAACAGCTTGTATCTCCAGACCAACAGACTGTTAAATAGTCACCACTAGCCGGCCTCCTCCCAGTACCCTGCCCTGAACTAGCCGGCTACCGCCTGGTATTCTACCCTGTACCTTAGAGACTGCTGCCCTATGTACAGCATATTTGTAAAGTATTCAGACTCCTTGACTTATTCCACATTTTGTTATGTTACAGACTTAGTCCAAAATGGATGGAGAGAAAAAAATCCTCACCAATCTACACACACTTCCCCATAATGACAAAGTGAAACAAGTTTTTAGGAATTGTATAAATGTATTAAAAAAACACACACACAAAAAAAATACGTATTTACATAAGTATTCAGACCCTTTGCTATGAGACTCGAAATTGAGCTCAGGTGCATCCTGTTTCCATTGATCATCCTTGAGATGTTTCTACAAATTGATTGGAGTCCACCGGTGGTAAATTCAATTGATTGGACATGATTTGGAAAGGCACACACCCATCTATATAAGGTACCACAGTTGACAGTGCATATCAGAGCAAAAGCTAAGCTATGAGGTCAAAGGAATTGTCTGTAGAGCTCCGAGACAGGATTGTGTCGAAACACAGATCTGGGGAAGGGTACCAAAAATGTCTGCAGCATTGAAGGTCTCCAAGAATCTCCAAGAACTGAGCAATCAGGGGAGAAGGGCCTTGGTCAGGGAGGTGACCAATTACCCGACGGTGACTCTGACAAAGCGTACCTCTGTGGAGATGGGAGAACCTTCTAGAAGGACAACCATCTCTGCAACATTCCACCAATCAGGCCTTTATGGTAGAGTTGCCAGACAGAAGCCACTCCTCAATAAAAGGCACATGACAGCCCGCTTGGAGTTTGCCAAAAGGCACCTAAAGGACTCTCAGACCATGAAAAACAAGAATAACTGGTATGATGAAACCAAGATTGAACTCTTTGGCTTGAATGCCACACGTCAAGTCTGGAGGAAACCTGGCGGTGACGCAGGGTGGTGGCAGCATCATGCTCTGGGGATGTTTTTTAGCGGCAGGGACTGGGAGACTAGTCAGGATCGAGGAAAAGATGAACGGAGCAAAGTACAGAGAGTCATTGATACAAATCTGCTCCAGAGTGCTCAGGACCACAGACTGATTCGAAGGTTCACCTTCCAACAGTACAACAACCCTAAGCACACATCCAAGACAAAGCAGGAGTGACTTCAGGACAAGTCTTTTAATGTCCTTGAGTGGCTCAGCCAGAGCTAGAAGGTGGAGACAGTGGAGAGACCTGAAAATAGCTGTGCAGCGACGCTCCCCATCCAACCTGACAGAGCTTGAGAGGATCTGCAGAGAAGAATGTGAGAAACTCCCCCCCCCCCCCCAAAATAAAATACAATTTAATTGGTCACATACACATGGTTAGCAGATGTTAATGCGAGTGTAGCGAAATGGTTGTGCTTCTAGTTCCGACAGTACAGTAATATCTAACAAGTAATCTAACAATTTCACAACAACTACTTTATACACACAAGTGTAAAGAGATGAATAAGAGTATGGACATATATATATATGGATGAGCGATGGCCGTGCGGCATAGGCAAGATGCAGTAGATGGTATAGAGTACAGTATATACATATGAGATGAGTAATGTAGGGTCTGTAAACATTATATCAAGTGGCATTTTTTAAAGTGACTTGTGATTCATTTATTATATCCAGGTGTGCCACATTTACATTTATTACATTCCAGGTGTGCCACATTTACATTTATTACATCCAGGTGTGCCACATTTGCATGTATTACATACAGGTGTGCCAAGCTTGTAGCTTCATACATAAGAAGACTCTAAGCTTTAATCGCTGCTAAAGACGCTTCAACAAAGTACTGAGTAATGGGGCTGAATACTTATGTAAATGTGATATTTCAATTTTTTTGTTTTTATATAAAAAACAGTTTTTTCTTTGTCATTATGGGGTATTGTGTGTAGATTGATAACGGAAATAAACTATTTAATCAACTTTAGAATAAGGTTGTAACAAAGCAAAATGTGGAAAAAGTCAAGGGGCTTGAATACTTTCGGAGTGAATTGCATGCATGAACACTGGTCACTTTAATAATGTTTACACACTGTTTTACCCACTTCATATGAATATACTGTATTTTCGTCAAGGCTCATCTCAACTACTGCTGTCCACACCTTTTATATTCATATACTGTCCATACTATCTATACACACCATAATATACATATAGATTTACATTTTTAGGGATTAGTTGTTTTGTATGGTTCGGTAATACTGAACTGATGGAGCTGGAAACATAAGCATTTTGATGTACCTGCGATAACATCTGCAAAATATGTGTACGTGACCAACAAACTTTGATTTGGTTTGATTTGACCCTAGTAAAGTTTAGGAAAGCTCTCTTAGCCTGGCTGGCTGACTGGATGACATCTGTGTGGGCAAGCTGCTCCAGGATTACATGTCTATAATTTTGATGGGAGGGATTTCACATACAGCCAGCCAGGACTAATGGACCAGCCATACTACTCACTGTGGTTAATTTAGTAATGAGAAATGGGAGGGAGGGGGGAAATGATGAAGTTTTGACAAATATGCATTTTTCAGACCTGATTTGCTAGTTTTTGTTTAGTCTAAGTTTGATACAAATATTTGTATATATGATTTAACTATTACCATATGTAACACTTTTTTTGTTTCTGTGTTGAGGATAGAAAGCATGTGTGGGAGGCTAAGAGCCACTTGGGTTTATAGTTTGTGTTTGTTTTTTGGGATGTCACTTCCTGCACATGGAGGAGGGTAATACATAAAGTGATGGTTAGATTATGTTTAAATTATGAAGTCAATCTGCATGTGACCTGGATTTAAAAGGAATATCGCAGGGTAGCCTAGTGGTTAGAGCGTTGGACTGGTAACCAGAAGGTTGCAAGTTCAAACCCCCGAGTTGACAAGGTACAAATCTGTCGTTCTGCCCCTGAACAGGCAGTTAACCCACTGTTCCTAGACCAGTTAACCCACTGTTCCTAGGCTGTTATTGAAAATAAGAATTTCTTCTTAACTGACTTTCCTAGTAAAATAAATAAAGAGACTGGTGTAAAAATATGGTGAAATGAAACTCTCTGTTGCTCATGTTTACACCAATCCAATGCCTTTTAACTTTAGTAATACATCAAGTTAGAATCAAGTTAGCTACCTAGCTTCTTTCCCTGTTGGCTAGTGATAGCTAGTGATAGTGACACACAGAGCTAGGCCTAATTGAAACATCGCTTGGCCGCATTTACCTGCCAGGATCCTATGGTTCTAATGATGAATTTAGCCTTAAAATGCTTTTGGGAAACCGGGCCCAGATTAAGTAGCTTGTAAACCACCCAAAGTCTTGAAAACCCAATGGAAAACCTCAATAGATTTTTGTCCAAAGTGTAGAAAAAAACCTAAAACTTAAGATATTTCATGATGGTTTTTATTTTAATTTGTTTTGGAGCTAAAGATAATAGTTTCAGTATAGTTTTAGTTTTTCAAACAGGTTTGTTAATTATTTTATTTCAGTTTACTAAACGTTTTTTTTTCATTATTAGTTTTCATTTTAGTTTCAGTTTACTATAATAATCTTGGGATACACACACACACACACGCACCCACACACACACGCACCCACACACACACGCACCCACACACACGCACCCACACACACACGCACCCACCCACACGCACACACACGCACCCACCCACCCACACGCACACACACACACACACACACACACACACACACACACACACACACACACACACACACACACACACACACACACACACGCACCCACGCACACACGCACCCACACACACATGCACACCCACACACACACGCACCCACACCCACACACACACACACCCACCCACGCACCCACGCACCCACGCACCCACGCACCCACACACACACACACACACACACACACACACACACACACACACACACACACACACACACACACACACACACACACACACACACACAAGGACCACAGATTAAACCTGGCTCATTGTTTCTCTGGGTGTGCAGCAGGACGGAAAGTAAATTGCAGGCCCCAGTGGAGACAATACTTTTAACTGTTGCTCTTAGTTAAACACACGGTGTGCGTGTGTGTGTGTTTGTGTTTGTGTATTTGTGTTATGTTGACATTTTGAGTGTGTAACTTGCTGTCATTGTTCCTGAGTGGAAAACAGTTTTTTGAGTGTTTGCAGTGGAATGAAATAATGTTAAAGAATTAAACACAGACTGGCAACAGACTTAACATTGTGTAGCATCACATGAAATAAAACGCAGACACAAATATATAGATCAGAGGGACAGATGACAAAGATATTTTAGTAAGTTTGTCTATGTGGTGTATGTGAATGTGAGGCTCCTGCGTGTGTGTGTGTGTGTGTGTGTGTGTGTGTGTGTGTGTGTGTGTGTGTGTGTGTGTGTGTGTGTGTGTGTGTGTGTGTGTGTGTGTGTGTGTGTGTGTGTGTGTGTGTGTGTGTGTGTGTGTGTGTGTGTGTGTGTGTAGAGAAGTTTAATTGAGCTAAAGGATCCTGCTTCAATCCAGGATTAGAGATGATCTCTCTCTGTGTGTTTATCTTCCACTGGACTCTCCACAGAGGTTTAACTCAGTTACACACACACACACACACACACACACACACACACACACACACACACACAGAGAGAATGACACACACACCACACAAGTAGGGCTGACCATACTCGTATTCGTAATCGCATCCGTAATTGACAGTTCATAGTTGGATCGGATCATACTCGTAATCGGAAAAGACGGAAGTGTTTTAATATGCCTAAATAGATGTTGGGAGATATGTATACTCTAGCTAAGAAAGTAATACTAAGTGTATGTTGTGTACGATGTTAGAAGCCCATGTGCCTCACCCTAATAATTTGGTCTATTTTCACTTTTTAATTTAGCCTACTGTTCTGACTTGGTGGTGCACATGAAGCCTATAGCCTGTTTTAGAGAAATGTCATCATCAAATATCCAACCTGACAGAGCTTGAGAGGATCTGCAGAGAAGAATGTGAGAAACTCCTCAAATAAAATAAAATAAAATGTAATTGGTCACATACACATGGTTAGCAGATGTTAATGCTAGTGTAGCGAAATGCTTGTGCTTCTAGTTCCGACAGTGCAGTAATATCTAACAAGTAATCTAACAATTTCACAACAACTAACTTATACACACAAGTGTAAAGAGATGAATAAGAGTATGGACATATACATATATGGATGAGCGATGACCGTGCGGCATGGGCAAGATGCAGTAGATGGTATAGAGTACAGTATATACATATGAGATTAGTAATGTAGGGTATGTAAACATTATATCAAGTGGCATTGTTTAAAGTGACTTGTGATTAATTTATTACATTCCAGGTGTGCCACATTTACATTTATTACATCCAGGTGTGTCACATTTTCATTTATTACATACAGGTGTGCCAAGCTTGTAGCTTCATACATAAGAAGACTCTAAGCTTTAATCGCTGCCAAAGACACTTCAACAAAGTACTGAGTAATGGGGCTGAATACTTATGTAAATCTGATATTTCAATTTTTTTTGTTTTTATATAAAAAACAGTTTTTTCTTTGTCATTATGGGGTATTGTGTGTAGATTGATAACGGAAATAAACGATTTAATCAACTTTAGAATAAGGTTGTAACAAAGCAAAATGTGGAAAAGATCAAGGGGCCTGACTACTTTCAGAGTGAATTGCATGCATGAACACTGGTCACTTTAATAATGTTTACACACTGTTTTACCCACTTCATATGAATATACTGTATTTTCGTCAAGGCTCATCTCAACTACTGCTGTCCACACCTTTTATATTCATATACTGTCCATACTATCTATACACACCATAATATACATATAGATTTACATTTTTAGGGATTAGTTGTTTTGTATGGTTCGGTAATACTGAGCTGATGGAGCTGGAAACATAAGCATTTTGATGTACCTGCGATAACATCTGTACCTGCGATAACATCTTAGAGAAATGTCATCATCAAATATTTTAAGAGTTTTCATTGTCTGCTTATATGCCACCTGTATTTAACCTACAGTTCTGACTTGGTGTTCTGAATTTTGTCACTGTACAGCTCAGAAGTGCTGAATGAATTGTTATATTGACTACGTCCAACCTAGCTCGCTCATAAAGTATTTTTTTTAAAGGGGCTCATTAATTTAATGTCTTAATCAAAATTACGGATTGCCTCTTATCTTCTCGCCGTCCCCTTATACCATAGTTTGTACATCTCAATTGTCAGTAGAAACCACATTTGTTTAAGCAAGTCAGCCATATCAGCTATGTTTTTTTTAAAGCTAGTAAAGCCTGAATGAACTGTTTCACTGCTGTCTGTCTGTCTGTCTGTCTGTCTGTCTGTCTGTCTGTCTGTCTGTCTGTCTGTCTGTCTGTCTGTCTGTCTGTCTGTCTGTCTGTCTGTCTGTCTGTCTGTCTGTCTGTCTGTCTGTCTGTCTGTCTGTCTGTCTGTCTGTCTGTCTGTCTGTCTGTCTGTCTGTCTGTCTGTCTGTCTGTCTGTCTGTCTGTCTGTCTGTCTGTCTGTCTGTCTGTCTGTCTGTCTGTCTGTCTGTCTGTCTGTCTGTCTGTCTGTCTGTCTGTCTGTCTGTCTGTCTGTCTGTCTGTCTGTCTGTCTGTCTGTCTGTCTGTCTGTCTGTCTGTGTGTGTGTGTGTGTGTGTGTGTGTGTGTGTGTGTGTGTGTGTGTGTGTGTACACATGAGGGACAGTGTGTTTGTGTCCATTTATTACCGTTGCTGTAGACTCAACGATGCGTGGCCCAGTGTGATATAGCTGCATTGCAGCAGAGGCATCTTCTCAAACGTTCTCCTCTTTCACAATCAATACCCGGTCAAATAACTAATGATTCACTTATCATGGAGCAAACCATGGCCCTTTTTATCTTGGGAACAAGCATGATTTATAAGCTATCTTAAAAGTGTATTTTACAAGGCAGCAAAAATGAGCAAAGTAAAGAAATTGGGCTCATCATTTGCACAATGTGATGTGAAGGGCAGTAACTCTGTTGGAAGACTTGGTACTAGCACACAGGGTAGTCGTTCTGCTACACAAACAAACTACAGAACTCCATATAGTGAAGCATTAAAACAGTGTGAACCAGTGTGTCCAACATGACACAACATTTAATATGAAATATTATGAAGTAATATCAGTTTAAACAAATCTATGCCCATTTCTCACCTCTACCTCCCTCTAAACTTGCTTTGACAAAATATGTCAGCCTATTTTAACAGGAAGAATGTGTCATTTGTCATGAGGCTGTACTGAAGCCTTTAATGTAAAGATCAGACAGTTTTTGCCCCTGGACCAACCCCCCCCCCCCCCCCAAAGTGGCGGTTCTGGCTTGTACGGCTTCCTGGACGTACCCTTCCAAAGTGGCGGGTTCTGGCTTGTATGGCTCCCTGGACGAAAACCCCCAAAGTGGCGGTTCTAGCTTGTATGGCTCCCTGGACGAACCCCCCCAAAGTGGCGGTTCTGGCTTGTACGGCTCCCTGGACGAACCCCCCTAAAGTGGCGGTTCTGGCTTGTATGGCTCCCTGGACGAAACCCACCAAAGTGGCGGTTCTGGCTTGTACGGCTCCCTGGACGAACCCCCCCAAAGTGGCGGTTCTGGCTTGTATGGCTCCCTGGACGAAACCCACCAAAGTGGCGGTTCTGGCTTGTACGGCTCCCTGGACGAACCCCCCCAAAGTGGCGGTTCTGGCTTGTACGGCTCCCTGGACCAACCCCACCAAAGTGGCGGTTCTGGCTTGTATGGCTCCCTGGACCAACCCCCCCAAAGTGGCGGTTCTGACTTGTATGGCTCCCTGGACCAACCCCCCCCAAAGTGGCGGTTCTGGCTTGTACGGCTCCCTGGACCAACCCCACCAAAGTGGCGGTTCTGGCTTGTATGGCTCCCTGGACGAAACCCCCCAAAGTGGCGGTTCTGGCTTGTATGGCTCCCTGGACGAACCCCACCAAAGTGGCGGTTCTGGCTTGTATGGCTCCCTGGACCAACCCCCCCAAAGTGGCGGTTCTGACTTGTATGGCTCCCTGGACCAACCCCCCCAAAGTGGCGGTTCTGGCTTGTACGGCTCCCTGGACCAACCCCACCAAAGTGGCGGTTCTGGCTTGTATGGCTCCCTGGACGAAACCCCCCAAAGTGGCGGTTCTGGCTTGTATGGCTCCCTGGACGAAACCCCCCAAAGTGGCGGTTCTGGCTGGTACGGCTCCCTGGACCAACCCCACCCAAGTGGCGGTTCTGGCTTGTATGGCTCCCTGGACGAACCCCCCCAAAAAACACCATTCTGCACTGTCATATTTATTCAGACATTTGGAACAACACAAATAATCATAATATTTAAAACGATATAAATATGAAATTATATACAAAAATAACTCATAAATATCAAAAAAGTAACAAAGACAAATAGAAACAAATTGTAGTATAAAAATACAAATAAAAAAGAGAATCAAATTATTACACGATTGCCCTATTGCTAACAAAAAACACACAAATAAATCTAAATTGCACAAATCCTATATTACACAAATAGAATAGCACACTTATAAAGAAGAGAACCTGATTATTGCACTAATGCAACTTCAAACAAGAAACACACAAACTATGGCCACAAGAGCCGCGGCTTTTGTGGAGTGATGGGTAACAATGCTTCGTGGGTGACTGTTGTTGATGTGTGCAGAGGGTCCCTGGTTCGCACCCGGGTCCCTGGTCTATGAGTTTTGGTGGATGGCCGGTTTGTTGTGGTGCCATATTCTTTCCATTTTTTAATAATGGATTTAATGGTGCTCCGTGGGATGTTTAAAGTTTATTTTTTATTTTTTTTACCCAACCCTGATTTGTACGTCTCCACAACTTTGTCCCTGACCTGTTTGGAGAGGTCCTTGGTCTTCATGGTGCCGCTTGCTTGGTGGTACCCCTTGCTTAGTGATGTGAACAGGTGTATATATACACTGAGATCATGTGACAGATTATGTGACACTTTGATTGCACACAGGTGGACTTTATTGAACTAATTATGTGAGTTCTGAAGGTAATTGGTTGCACCAGATCTTATTTAGGGGCTTCATAGCAAAGGGGGTGAATACATATGCACGCACAACTTTAAAGGTTTTTTTATTCTCAAATTTTTTGCATTTCACTTCACCAATTTGGACTATTTTGTGTATGTCCGTTACATTAAATCCAAATAACAATCCATTTAAATTACAGGTTGTAATGCAACAGAATAGGAAAAATGCCAAGGGGGGTGAATACTTTCGCACGCCACTGTAGATGGGCTACACTTCCTGAGACAGAGGGGCACTGTTTTGTTTGCTCAGATGCTTTCTCCGGTGAGATACATTCAGCCCCTAGCAAATTGAGGTTAATTTATGAAACAGAGAGACGAAGATATATTATTTCTTGGTAAACTTTTTGGGGAAGCCTGGATTCCCTTGGTATCCATGAATACATGCCGCTGACCAATGCTACAAATTATTTCTCCCTCGCCCAACAAAATAATCATCACTTTCTTTTTACACTTTTAACTAGCGCCATGCTACTGTTGTTGCCAGCTAGCCAGCATAAACTAATCCCTTCGTCTCCACACTTGACTCCTAGCTGCACGACATATGTCCTCAATTTGAGCACCATGCGTGTCCGTATAGCCTTTCCCCTCAAGGCCCACATTCCCCCTCTCCCTCCTTCCTCCTTCCCTTCACTACCCTTCACTGAGTTTCTTATGGAGCAGGATCTCTGTGTGCCACAGGGAGAACAGGAGATTTGACCTTTCACCTTCTCTCTAGTCCACTGGCTTTACCTCCGTGGAGCTGCCTGGGGCTCTTACGGCCAATAGATGTGTGTTTATGTGGAGCTAGGGGCGGGGAAACTACAGCTATTATGTTGTGAGAGAGAAATACTGTGTAGAATATGCTAACTTGAATGTGGTGTGTTTGTGTGAATGAGGGTGTATGAGCATGGGTGAGTGAGTGCATGTGTGCATATGCCTGCATGCTTGTCCGTGCATGACCTCGTCCTTGTGTACGTGCGTGTCAGAGAGAGACACAGCTGCCGGTCGAAGGCAGTGAAGCTTGTGTTTACATACAGTACATCACCCCCCCCCTGAATTCTAACCCAAACCCTAAACCTAGCCTCTAAAATTTAAATATCCTTTTTCCTCGTCGGGAGGAGGGAGAATTTTCTCTGTTTTACTATCCTTGTGGGGACTTTTGGGGATTTTAGGTCCCCACGAGGGTAGAAGAACAAGACCACACACACACACACACTTCCTTTTACATCAGCTCCATACTTTCTAATCAAGAAAGCTGATTTTTAATTCATGGCCTATGTGTAAGTTAAGCCACACACACAAATGGCTGAGTAGACTTGCCTGTGTATGTGTGATTGTCATCATCATCACCACCATTATTATCATCATCATCATCATCATTATCGTCATCATCATCTGTGTAACCGTGGCAACGGGCGTGTTGCTCAACATTGTGGCACAAGTTGTCTGTTTGACCTGCACTGACCTAAAGCTACCCCCAAGCCTCTTCTAGGAGGAGGAAAGAGGAGGAGGAAAGAGGGAGGAGAAGGTAAGACAGAGGAAAAGTTCTAAAAACAGATGCTCCCCTGACTGGCCCTGTCTCTTCACATTAGTGCAGCACACCCTCTCATTGACTCCTCCTCGCACCCCTCTCTTCTTATCTCTCTCTCTTCTTCCCCTGTCCTCTCAGCTCTGTCCTCTCCCCTGACCTCTCCTGCTCCCTCTCTCACTTCACTTATTTTTCTTCACTGCTCTCTTGTCTCTCAACTCCCAAACTATCTTGTTTGTTAGATACTCGCTTTAGTGGTTCTGTGTACGTAAGCACACATAGGTAGGCATACGCATGTGTACTTTCACATTATCTTCATTTGTATGTGTATTCACACGTCTGTTCAGTGTCTGGAGAGTTTTTCAGTGGTACCATCATCTCAGCCAACCATAACATTTCCACAGCTGCTGTTTCAACACATATTCAAAGGTTCAGATTTCCTTACAATGGAAACTGTGTATGCGCATTTGTACGTAACACATGTACAGGCTGCAGTTCAAGCGCAAAGTAGACAGCCCTCGACCCTCAACCCTCAGCCGTTGAATGGCGTTTTACATTGCAAGATGGCGCCGACAGAGAGGGTCGCCTCGCTTCTAGTCCTTAGGAAACTTTGCAGTATTTAGTTTTTTTTAGGTATTATTTTTTACATTGTTAGCCCAGAAAATCTTAAGTGTTATTACATACAGCCGGGAATAACTATTGGATATCAGAGAGATGTCAACTTACCAGCACTACAACCAGGAATATGACTTTCCCGAAGCGGATCCTTTGTCCGAACCACCCAAAGCATTTCAACTGATTCCAGAGGCTGACCCAAAACAACATCGCCTCAGAAGCGGTAGATGGAGCAGCCTTCTGGTCAGACTTCGGAGGCGCACACACCACGCATTTCTTCCGAGTATATTACTCGCTAATGTCCAGTCTCTAAATAACAAGGGCAAGGGTTGCTTTCCAGAGAGACATCAGGGATTGTAACATACTCTGTTTCATGGAAACATGGCTCTCTGGGGATAAGCTATCGGAGTCGGTACAGCCACCGGGATTCTTTGTGCATCGCCCGGACAGAAATAAAAATGTCTCCGGGTAGAAGAAGGGCGGGGGGTGTGTGTTTCAATGACTTATTGTTTTACTCCAATGTTTGCAAACAAACTAAATGTAAACAAACACTATATAGCTTCAAAACATGGGTGAAACTATCATTTTGATATCACAGATGGTCAGTCCTTGCATCCATAGCTCTGTCTATGAATTTGAAAGTGATTACATTTCTCCAGCCCCATCCCTCAGCTTTTTACCGGAACAAGGGTGGGGAGACAGCTTTGTTATTGTTTCAACTGCTGCTTTAAAGGCAATATCCCAGACGTTTACGGTAAACGCTGCTGCATATGTGAACTCGAGCATTACCTTCAAAAATAAAATGCAATGCTTTTGTTGACAACACACCTTGGATTGACCAGTGACTCGGACTGAAACCTGAATCACCATGACATGAGTGCATTTAGAGCTACAATATATGAACACAATTTTATTGAGGTTGTTGTTGATATCTTAGAAGAATGTGTGCTGAAAGGTGATTAAGGAGAGTTGGCTGTACTGTACCCGATGGTGTCTTTGATCTGTTCTGAAGATAGACACATAGCTATAATAATACTACAAGCCTTTACGACACACTGTTCACATGCCTTTGATCTTTAACCTCTCTATCCCTCTAATACACACACGCGTGACTGAAGACACACACACATGCATGCATGCATGCACGCACACACACACACACACACACACACACACACACACACACACACACACACACACACACACACACACACACACACACACATTCTGCTCATGTAGAACCAATCTTGACCCAAGGCGTAAAAATAAAAGAGTGGAGTAAACAAGTGCACACATTGGGGAGAAGAGTAGAGGAACGCAAATTCACCACTGTCTATTTCTCACTATGAGAATGTGTTGCCCTTTGTGTTGCCTGACTGAAATAGCCATCTGGAGCACACTCTCTCTGGGAAATGTACAGTATAATTCACTGCTACATTTGATGCTTATTATAGCATACACACACACACAGAGAGAGAGAGACTTAGCGCTTGGCTAATCTGGGTCATTGCCCTCCCATCTGAGTGTGTGGATTAATCTAATGTAACATGGAGCGTTCTCCTTACACACAAAAGCAAATATTGCTTACATCCCAGTCCCCCGCTGTGTGAGTGTGTGTGTGAATGTGGTGAATGTGCGTGTGAATGTGATGTGTGTGTCTGTGTTTGTGTGTGTGTGTGTGTGCATGCTACCATGTGTGTGTGTGTCTGCATATGTGCGCATGTGTGTGCATGCCTATGTGTGTGTGTGTGTGTGTGTGTGTGTGTGTGTGTGTGTGCGTGTGCATGCACCACTAACGCTGCATGACATTTGGGACCCCTCATAGGGCCCCATAGGGGAAGGTCAGGGCATCTGTTATGTTGTTTGCAGTATTTATTTACAGTCAAAACACACCAACTGTGGACAGCCCCTTTAAGGAACATACCTACTGTCAACACACACTTACTGTGGACAGCCCCTGTAAGGAACATACACACTGTCAACACACACTTACTGTGGACAGCCCCTGTAAGGAACATACACACTGTCAACACACACTTACTGTGGACAGCCCCTGTAAGGAACATACACACTGTCAACACACACTTACTGTGGACAGCCCCTGTAAGGAACATACACACTGTCAACACACACTTACTGTGGACAGCCCCTTTAAGGAACATACCTACTGTCAACACACACTTACTGTGTACAGCCCCTGTAAGGAACATACACACTGTCAACACACACTTACTGTGGACAGCGCCTGTAAGGAACATACACACTGTCAACACACACTTACTGTGGACAGCCCCTGTAGGGAACATACACACTGTGAACACACACTTACTGTGGACAGCCCCTGTAAGGAACATACACACTGTCAACACACACTTACTGTGGACAGCCCCTGTAAGGAACATACACACTGTCAACACACACCTACTGTGGACAGCCCCTGTAAGGAACATACAGGTATGCGTCCCAAATACCACACTATTCCGTATATGGTCCACCACAGAGCCCTGTGGTCCCTGGGCAAAAGTAGTGCACTATAGGGAATAGGGTGCCATTTGGGACACACCCAAGTTACCTGTCTGTAGCGTGACCATGGGGTGTTTGTTTGTGTGGGAGGAGAAGCTACAGTGGATTATTAGTGTCACACTGACTACTTTGCGTGGGATGTTGTTCTTGACCTTTAAATGTGAGTAAATGAAGATAGACTTGACATCATCGTCAATGTTGATATTTTCTGTCACATCATGTACTGTTATGAGATTAAAGTTCGTTGAAATACCAGCAAGGTCATATACTGTACTTTTCCATTTTGTTTTAATAAAAAAAAAATGGTCCTCTCATCTGAACCCATGTTGTGTACGTGTGTGTGTGTGTGTGTGTCTGTGTGTGTGTGTTCAATACTGAGAAACTATCAGTCCAAGCCTATTTAGCACACACCACAATGCCATTAGAGGGGAGTTATTCAATACACAGAAGAGAAAACCCCAGAGAGAGGCGGGAACCATAGGATCCTAATAGCCTAATGTTTTTCAAATGTTTCTTAACTAACAATGAAATCTTTTAAAATCATACAGTATTTGCTGTTCGTCTTAGTTTTGAATAGCGAGTATGTCAAATCTTTTGTGACGATGCCGTAGCCCCTTATTATGCTGAATGTTTAATGGTCCTCTAATGGTACATTTTACTCCCTATTTCCTTCCCATATCAATAATAAAGGATTAGAAAGATGAGCTTTTGAAGTTGGTTTCAGTAATCCTGGGAGGATGGCTCTAAATGCTTCATTTTAAGCTCTGGGAGTGAATTTTTTTATCCTGTATTAATCTTCATTTTACAGGTTGAGGCAGTTATTTAGTGCACTTGTGACAGCTTAGTAAGAGCATATTGGTTAGAGTGATTCAATTTCAGAGAAAACTTCAATTGGTAGTAAGTTTTAAGTTCCTCGGCGTACACATCATGGACAAACTGAATTGGTCTACCCACACAGACAGCGTCATGAAGAAGGCGCAGCAGCGCCTCTTCAACCTCAGGAGGCTGAAGAAATTCGGCTTGTCACCAAAAGCACTCACAAACTTCTACAGATGCACAATCGAGAGCATCCTGTCGTGCTGTATCACGACTGGTACGGCAACTGCTCCGCCCACAACTGATTTTGTTTTGTGTTTTTCTCACAAACCCTGCTCATAAGACACTATATTGTTTAGACATCAAATGCTGTTTCGGTTTTCATAAGAACATTTATTTCAAAAAAGAGAAAATATTGTCCACATAATTTACTGTATCCCAGCCAGGTGCATAGGAGCCGGAGGAACCCCCAATGTTAGAAACTCCTTCTGATGTGCATATTTCCGTTTCAAGATGATTCGATACGCATCTACACTGAACAAAAATATAAACACAACATGTAGCAATTTCAAAGATTTTACTGAGTTACAGTTCATCAAGGAAATAAGTCAATTTGAATAAATGAATTAGGCCCGAATCTATGGATTTCACATGACTGTGAATACAGATATGCATCTGTTGGTCACAGATACCTTTAAATATGACCACCATTTGCCTTATGCAGCATGACACATCTCCTTCGCATAGAGTTGATCAGGCTTTTGATTGTGGCCTGTAGAATGTTGTCCCACTGCTCTTCAATGGTTGTGTGAATTTCCTGGATATTGGAGGGAACTGGAACACACTGTTGTGCACTTCGATCCAGAGCATTCCAAACAGGCTCAATGGGTGGAATGTTTAGTGAGTATGCAGGCCATGGAAAAACTGATACATTTCCAACTGCCAGGAATTGTGTACATATTCTTGTGTATAGATAATAAACAGCGAGTAGCGGCAGTGTAAAAAACAAAGGGGTGGGGGTCAATGTAAATAGTCCAGGTGGCCGTTTGATTAATTGTTCAGCAGTCTTATGGATTGGGGGTAGAATCTGTTAAGGAGCCTTTTGGACCTAGAATTTGCGCTCCGGTCCCGCTTGCCATGCGATAGCAGAGAAAACAGTCTATGACTTGGGTGACTGGAGTCTTAGACAATTTTTTGTCTTGGCCATCCTTTGACACCGCCTGGTATAGAGGTCCTGGATGTCAGGAAGCTTGTCCCCGGTGATGTACTGGGCCTTACGCACTACCATCTGTAGTGCCTTACGGTCAGATGCCGAGCAGTTGCCATACCAGGCAGTGATGCAACTGGTCAGGATGCTCTCGATGATGCAGCTGTAGAACTGTTTGAGGATCTGGGAACCCATCACAAATCATTTCAGTCTCCTGAGAGGGAAAAAGCATTGTCGTGCCCTCTTCACGACTGTCTTGGTGTGTTTGGACCATGATAGTTTGTTGGTGATGCGGACACCAAGTATCTTGAAACTCTCAACCTGCTCCACTACAGCCCCATCAATGTGAATGGGGGTGTGTTCGGCCCTCCTTTTCATGTAGTTCACGATCAGCTCCTATGTCTTGCTCACGTTGAGGTTAGAGGTTGTTTTCCTGGCACCATGTTCGTGAACCAGCGATTTGCAACATTTGAATAGATTTTCTGACCGATGCATGCTACATTTGGATCAGTTTGGGGTCCCCTGGGCCGATGCACACATTTCTTACATTTTAACTGGGACCGATGTCTATCAGTGAGTCATTACATCACTTGGTGTTTCCCCAACAAAATGTCACCAAAAGTAGGGCCGGCTCTGACTGCATGTGTGGGTATGGATGTGGGTAAGCAGACCCGAGATGATGAGTTCATCTTTTTTTGTGGCCCCCACCCCCATCAAAGTTTCCCGTCACTACAAGGTGTAATGCATGTGTTAACAGTAGAGAGGCAGCCATGATGATACCCACAGACAGACAGACAGGCAGAGAGGGGGAGAGAGGAGGCCACAAACAAACAGGTAAGATAGTAAGTGCCTCCAAGCTCATAGAGTTCATAGACTGATGAGCTTTCATGGTGTGAATCAATCTGAATTAGTGTGCAATAATAGTGTTTAACATATTTTTTTTATGACTACCTCATCTCTTTATCCCACACATACAATTATCTGTAAGGTCCCTCAGTCGAGCAAGGAATTTCAAACACAGATTCAACCACAAAGACTAGGGAGGTTTTCCAATGCCTTGCAAAGAAGGGCATCTATTGTAAACTATTTTGAATATCCCTTTGAGCATGGTGTAATTATTAATTACACTTTGGATGGTGTATCATACACCCAGTCACTACAAAGATACTAGCGTCTTCCCTAACTCAGTTGCTGGAGAGGAAGGAAACCGCTCAAGGATTTCACAATGGGGCCAATGGTGACGTGAAAACAGTTACAGAGTTGAATGTCTGTGAAAGGAGAAAACTGACCTAAATGACAGAGTGAAAAGAAGGAAGCCTGTACATAATAAAAATATCCCAAAACATGCATCCTGTTTGCAATAAGGCACTAAAGTAAAACTGCAAAAAATGTGGCATAGAAATTGACTTTGTGTCCTGAATACAAAGCGTTATGTTGGGGACAATCCAACACAATGCATCACTGAGTACCACTCTTCATATTTTCAAGTATGGTAGTGGCTGCATCATGTTATGGAGATCTGCAAGGACTACTGAGTTTTTTGGTAAAAAATAAACAGAATAGAGCTAAGCACAGGCAAAATCCTACAGGAAAACCTGGTTCATTCTGCTTTCCAACAGACACTGGGAGACAAATTCACTTTTAAAAAATTGCAATGAAATGTGTGGTTTGTTTGTGTGTGTGTGTGTGTGTGTGTGTGTGTGTGTGTGTGTGTGTGTGTGTGTGTGTGTGTGTGTGTGTGTGTGTGTGTGTGTGTGTGTGTGTGTGTGTGTGTGTGTGTGTGTGTGTGTGTGTGTGTGTGTGTGTGTTGGTTTGTTTGGGTGTGTGTGTGTATATATATATATATATTCCATGTCAGATATATATATTTTCCATGTCAGATTATATTTTCCATTTTTTTATTCAAATGGAATGGAGTAGAACAGCAAACACACACATGGCCACTGCGCCTGCTACTCCTCTCCATTTCCATATGAAATAGCCATTGGGTGCTGTTCAGGGGAGGGCAGGCCCACTACAAGGGCCGGAGTTGAATGGAACAGCACTTCACCTTAGTGATTGTTCCCTCTGCTCTATACAATACATATCTGTTTATTTTATGTGATGATAAAAGGCTCATACAATACAAATATTTTTTTAATGTTTTCTTTCACAGTGATAGCGACTCCGACTGGGAGCCCCCGGTGCCAAGCTGCCCGCTCTACCTCTGCCCCCAGTGGTGTTCATATGCCACAGTTCATTACTGCAGGCATGACTGTGCCTCAGGGCCAAAAGGGCACAGCATGAAGGCGTCGTTGTGTTCTGTGTCGCATGAACTGCATCACTTGTTCAGTTTGCCTCTGCTTTACATCAGAAAGAAACTGCTATGGGACATGGCACAGGCAGCAAAATATTGTGTCGAGGACTTCCAAAGGGCGTTTTTTTTTTCAAATATTTTTTTTAACTCTTTTTTTGTGTGTGTGTGTGTTAGAATTGCTTTGTGATATGTTGTATATAGTTATTTGCATTATAGTTATTTGCATTATATATAGTTCTAGGTCATTTCACCAATTCGGCCACTTGGAAACATTTGGGCAACTTGTGTGGGACACCTGGGTGTCTTCATGCTAAATGTCATGTAGCTCACCCATTCCTGAAGTTATCAGTCTGAAACTTTGCACACCTACACCTACACCTCCAGCATCCTATCTGACTGTGTGGTATTCTAGTACATGTGAAAGATGATGCTACAACAATAAAAAACAGAAAACGTATGCTCTTTCTTTCTCTTTTCTTTCACCAGATCTACTGTGTTATATTCTCCTACATTTAATTAACATTTCCACAAACTTCAGAATGTTTCCATTCAAATGATACCAATAATATTCATATCCTTGCCTCTGGGGCTGATCTACAGGCAGTTAGATTAGGGTATGTCTTCAGGCTGAAATTGAGAACAAAGGGATGCAGCCATAACAGGTTATTAACAGTCACACTGGTATTCAGTACAGTATGAATGGCCATGGCCCTGTACCAAAGTAAGTCCTCCCTGGTAGGCACCCCTTCACCTTGTAAACTTGCCCATTTGTAAGTTAATATTTTTTTACAATCCTGGACCACCGTAACAAAATGTGTGTGTGTGTGTGACCACGCCCCCGATCCAGCCATATATGGATTATTCACTCCCATCTACAGTACATTCCATCTCCAGGGGCATTTGGGGGAAAGGCGCCATTTCCATTTAAACAGTATAGCACTGCAGGGCAAAGCTTTCATATAGTTCATATCCGTCTTTATGAAGGGTGGAGGAAAGTCAGTGTCAAGATGTTCCTGGGGAATGAATTATGCTACTGTACCCTGCTGTACAGTACTGTACGCTATGTTCTGTATGGTCATTGTGTGTCTGCAATGTGTCCACTATACCATCACTTTATCAAGCCCAATCCCAAATGAACCCATAGCCCAATTCTACAGTGAGCATCATAATCCATTGGACAGTGACCATTTTTTGTTATTTCGGTTCTGTACTCTAGCACTTTGAGTTTGAAAGGATACAATGACAAGGATGAAGTGCAGACTGTCAGCTTTAATTTGAGGGTATTTTCATACATATCGGATGAACCGTTTAGAAATTATAGAAGCTTTTGTACATAGTCCCCCCCCATTTTCGGGCATCAAAAAACATTGGACAGTTTAACATAATGTAGAATAAAGTAATCATTGTTAATATTTGGTCGCATATCCTTTGCATGCAAGGTCTGCTTGAAGTCTGCGATGCATCGATATCACCAGACACTGCGTATCTTCCCTGGTGATGCTCTGCCAGGCCTGTACTGCAGCCATCTTCAGTTCCTGCTTGTTTCGGGGACTTATTGCCTTCAGTCTCCTCTTCAGCATGTAAAATGCATGTTCAATTGGATTCAGATCTGGTGATTGACTCGGCCAGTCAAGGATTTTCCACTTTTTGGCCATCAAAAACCCCTTCGTTGCTCTAGCAGTACGTTTAGGGTCATTGTCTTGTTGCATGATGAAGTGCCAATGAGTTTGGAGGCATTTGGTTTTATCTGAGCAGGTAAAATATTTCTGTAGACTTCAGAATTCATTGTTCTACTTCTGTCTCCAGTCACATCATTGATGAAGACAAGTGAGCCTGTTCCACTGGCAGCCATACAGGCCCAAGCCATAACACCCCCTCCACCATGTTTCACAGATGAGGTGGTATGCGTTGGATCATGGGCATGTCTTTTTTTCTCTCCACACTTTCCTCTTTCCATCACTCTGGTACATGTTCATCTTGGTCTCATCTGTCCACAATACTTTTTTCCAGAACTCTTGGGGCTCTTTTAGGTGCTTTTTAGCAAACTATAATCTCGCCTTTCTTTTCTTCAGGCTTATCAGTGGTTTGCATCTTGTAGTGTACCCTCTGTAGTCCTGCTGGTGTAGTCTTCTACGTATGGTAGACTTTGACACATCTACACCTGCATTCAGGAGAGTGTTTTTGATCTGTTGGGCTGTTGTCAGGGGTGGTTTCTTCACCATAGAGAGTATTCTCCGGTCATCCACTACAGTGGTCTTCCTCAGTCTACCGGGTCTTTTTACATAATTGAGTTCACCGGTTGTTGTTTTCTTGTTAATGATGAACCAAACTGTTGACTTGGGCATGCCCAGGGTTTTTGCAGTGTTCCGGATTGATTGATTTTCATTTCTGAGCCTTATGAAGGCCAGCTTCATTTGCATCGACACTACTGTCTTCCTCATGTTGTCACACCCCAACAACAATCTCCAAAGGCAATAACAAAGTCTAGAATCAAGACTATTCATCATCAGCTCTTCTGCATTCACTAATGACACAAATGAATACACCTGCCTAACAACACACATCTGTGAAGCCAATTCAACAATTACTTGTAGTACCTTAAAATGGGGGGACCATGTACAAAAGGTGCTGTCATTTCTAAACGGTTCATCCGATATGTATGAAAATACCCTCAAATTAAAGCTGACAGTCTGCACTTCACCCTCATTGTCATTGTATCCTTTCAAACTCAGGGTGCTAGAGTACAGAACCAAAATAACAAAAAAATGTCACTGTCCAATGAATTATGGTGCTCACTGTATAGGTGAAGGCAGGTGATTGCTGAACTCCATTTCTTGAATTTAAATCAGTGTATTGCAGGTGTGTGGATCCAGAACAGGGATGCTGTCTGCACACTGCAAAAAAACAAACATATTTGGACTCAAAACTCCATCAAAATAATAATGCAGTAGTGCGTATAGTGCCCAATCCATCCAAAACTACCTCATAGCTTTCCCTATTGCTCTGGATCCTTGATTATTCTCTTTCAGAGATCTGAAAGGATTGTAGTTGGATTGTAAACAGACTGGGCAGCTCATCTATTCAGCTTTGTCTCACCATGGGGTGTGTGTGTGTGGGGGGGGGGGGTTATATCCCATTGTATTCAGTCAGCACAAGCAGTGACCAGAATTTCAACGTTCGTATCCCACTGATCAAGGCTCTTACAATAACAGCGTATTTCAAAGTATTAGGACATACTGTACACTACAGTATGATGCACACACACTGGCTTTCACAGACTTTATTTACAAAACAAACGTTGCACTCAGATGGCAGAAGTGCACATCTGTGAACAAACAGAAAAACAGTGTTCAGGAACAGATCTTTGGAATGGAGTTAAGAGTTTTCTGCCCCAATTCTCTCCATTCTATTCACAGCCATGCAGATAGAGTCTGCAGTGGACAAAAGGTTCAATATTGTATGAGCCCAGTGCTGCATGGGGCTAAGAATGCTTGTTTCACACTGTGATGCTACCCACTGATTTAACTTTGGAATATGAAAATAACCCCCTGAAACACACACATACACTGTAACCAGTTTTTGTAATTTTATCCGTAAATTACTGCATTAGTCAACAGTATGATACTTTATAAACTGAATACAGCAGATTACCATAGAATGCACACTAAAATACTGCACATTTGTTTTAAAGCATACTGTAAGACCTGTCTACAATTTCAACAGTAATACCTTGTAGAATGAACAGTAAAATACCATAAATGTGTTTTACAGTATTCATTTTGGTGCATTGTGGAAATATATATATATTTCACAAGACAACACAAAACAATATAAACAATATACTCAAATAGAAAAAATACACACAAAAAACAACTAGCTTTAAAGATCCCCTACTTTAGACAAGTTAAACACACCGGGCAGAAGGTTAAAGGGCAATCTATAGTACAGGGACAGAGGAAACACCTCACCATTGTTCCTGTAAACAGTCAAGGGATAGGAGTGGAGAAATGCATCCACTGGACCCCAAAAAAAGTTTACAATGCTATAAAAAGAAGAAAAATAAAATAATCATCATTTTATGTGAGCATGAACAAATTGTACAAAAAACAACAACATTTAAACGGCAAAACAAGCTCACATTTTAGCGTCTGACCGAACAAGGCATCCGCAGGGCACAATCAATAAGCACATCATCAACTTTAAATGCCCCCCCCCCCAATAAAAGAAATGCTCAGCCAACCCTTAAGTCAAATACAGACTTATTTGTGTTTTAATATGAGAGGATGGACTGTTTGAAGTAAGACCGGAATGGAGCCCAAGCCTCATAAAACAGTTTGGGGTTCCCACGTGTATTGAATTAAAACAATTCTAATTTCAGAGAGCACAACACGTCTCTCACCCAATATTTGTAAGATGGGGGAACTGCCATCTTTCAATTCTGTAGTATTAGCCGGCTAGCTAAACGAGTTGTATAATGTCCAACTGGATTCTTGACAGGGGGTAGCTATGGGCAGTACACCAAAAAGGGCTGTAAGGGGAGGCGGATCTATAACAGTGTCATATAGATCAGAGAAACATTTAAATATGAATTCCCAGAAACCTGACAGTTTATGACAGCCCCAAAACATATGCAACAGTGTGGCTGGTTCCGTTTTACATCTGACACAGGTAGGATTAAAATCAGAGAATATTCTTCCAAGTTTGGCCCCGGTCCAGTGGATACGGTGGACCACCTTGAATTGAATGAGGCTGTGTCTAGTACTAAAAGAGGATGAATGCACCCTGTGCAGCACAGCTTCCCAGGTGTCTTCCCCAAGTTTCTTGGGGAAGAGGCAAATTTATCATCAAAGAATAATTGGGCTAGTGAGGAGAGGCCTAGTGAGTGCCAGATAGCAAAAGCCCCATCATTCAAAGATGGAGGAAATAAAATGTTCTGATTGATTGGGCCTGACAGAGAAAAGCCTCGGAGGCTAAAGGCTAAACTGAACTGATTCCAAAATTTAAGAGACTGCTTTACAATTGGGTTGACATACCTTTTGCCTAGGGACACTGGGAGAGATGAGCACAACACAGAAGAAAGTGCAGCAGGTTTACATGATTCAGACTCCATCTGGACCCAGAGTGGTCTAGGGCCAGTAGGATTAGTCTGCAGCCAGTACAAAAGGGCTCTGAAATTTTCAGCCCAATAGTATGTCTGAAAATTTGGTAGAGCTAAACCACCCAGTGTCTTAGGCTTCTGTAAATGTTTTCTACCAATCCATGATACCGTGCCACCCCAAATAAAATACATGAATGTTTGGTCCAGTGAATTACAAAAAGATTTTGGAATAAAAATGTATAAACATTGAAAAAGATATACAAATTCTGGCAACACATTCATTTTAATGACATTAATCCTTCCAATAAGAGAAAGAGGTAGCGAATTACAAAAGTCAAAGATTGTTTCAAACTGTCTGCTAGAGCAACAACGTTTTCCTGAAACAACTTTGAATATTTCCTTGTCACTTTAACTCCCAAGTAGGTGAATTGATCCCGGACAATCCTAAACTGAAAACTTGCAAAAGAGCACTTTAAAGCAGCCTTATTTACAGGAAAAAGCTCACTCTTGCCTAGATTCAGCTTGTACCCTGAGATTGATCCAAACTTTTTAAGAACAGATAGGGCATGTGGCATTGAGGTATCAGGGTTGGAGATAAACAAAAGGAGGTCATCAGTATATAGCGAGACTTTCTGCTCTAAGCCCGTCCTGATTATACCTTGAATTGCTTCATTAGGGTGTAGTGCAATGGCGAGAGGCTCGATTGCCAGAGCAAACAACAAGGGGGAGAGAGGACAACCCTGTCTGGATCCGCGGTGCGAGGGAAAATAGTCAGAGGACAAGTTGTTAGTCCGTGCCATGGGAGAAAAATAAAGAATCTTTATCCACGCAATGAATTTGGGGCCAAAGCCAAATCTATAAAGGGCAGCTGTTAGGTAGTCCCACTCAACACGGTCAAAAGCTTTTTCCGCATCAAGTGAGACCACCACCTCCGGGTCCCCCGATGCTGGGGGGTAAAGTATATTCATAAGGCGTCTAATATTGAAAAACAAATTTCTCACAAAGCCAGTCTGATCAGAGTGTATTACTTGGTGTAGCTAGCCTTCCATGCGGATGGCTAAAAGCTTGGCTAGGATTTTGTAATCACAGTTTAAAACCGAGATTGGGCGATAGGATCCACATTCCAGGGGGTCTTTGTTTTTCTTTAATAGTAATGAAATTGAAGCCTGATAAGACTAGACTGTAGCTTTGAGGTATTAAGGCACTCTGCAAATAATTGAGACAAGAATGGGCCAAGCAGACCAGAAAACATCCTGTAAAATTAATTTGGAAAACCATCCAGACCCGGTGATTTACCACTTTTCAACACTGCTGTTGCAATCTCCTCAGGTGTAAGTTCTTCTAGACCGTCATGGGAGACTGTATCAATTGAAGGCATATTCAAGCCATTAAAGACTGAATCAACGAGCAAAGGGTCTTGAGGAGATTCAGAGGTGTATAGCGTAGAGTAAAATTGTTTAAATTTATCATTGATCTCTTTATGTATAACTGTGGTGGCACCAGACAGGGTCCTTATTTGTGGGATTAAACGTGAGGCCTCATATTTACGAATGTGATGTGCAAGGAGTTTACTGGCCTTGTCGCCTTGTTCATACACTCTGTATCGAGCTCGCAAGAGTAACTGTTCAGCTTGCCTGGTAGAAAGCTCATCAAATTCAGATTGGAGTTGTTGGCGCTCTTTATGTAGATCAGAGGAATGATCCGTATCATACTTCTCATCCAATGTGGCTATGGATTCGCTCAGGTCCAGAAGTTGCTGAGAGCGAGCTTGGTTTTGGTTGGCTGTATAAGAAATAATTTGGCCACGTAGGCATGCTTTGAGAGACTCCCATATGGCAGAGCAAGACATACCTGGCTTTGAAATTGTGGAAATATTTTGTGGGCGTTAGCATATTTTAAGCCGTGCCTTGTAAGAGGCTGTATTTGTTGCACCCATGAGTGAGACAGTTGTACATCCACAGAATACAGTAATACACTGTATTTTAGGCATTCTACAGACCTTGTCCTGAAACTCTACTGCAACTTACTGGCCAATTGCTGCCAGCAATTTACTGTAATTCCGAATACAGTACCATACTGCATTTTTGGAGCACCAAAAACCTTTTGAACTCTAGTGGGTGCAGGGTATTGTTGTTTCTCACTCACCCATGACTGAAAGTGCTGTACCAATTTAAGTGATATGTGGTAGTGTTTCCCTAACAATTCAATTTATCCAGAGGACAGATCCGAGTGGCAGCAAGTCTAGTGGAAAGCCTTCCCAAAAGAGTGGAGGCTGTTTTAGCAGCAAAGGGGGGACCAACTCCATATTATTGCCCTTGATTTTGAAATTAGATGTTCGACGAGCATGTAATGTAGTGTATTTCAGGAATATGGTTTATAATATGATGATAGCTAGCCTTCCAGTAGGTTGTGAACATAGATGGCATAAATCCTATAGAGGAAGGAACAAGAGACCAAGCTATATGAAATGGGCCTCTCATATCATATGATTCACAGACGTTCTCTGCCTTAAGGGTCTTCATCCTATGACCAGTCACCTGACCTAACTTTGACCCTGTTACTGTAGTTCTTCACTCTACACTGTAGTTCTTCTCTCTACAATGATAAATAAGTACCTGCACCACAGACATATTCTGAAATACCCAAAAGCATAGAAGAGTTTTAAATTCTGTTCTTTCAGTCGAACATTAACAAGTGTTCTATTATGCTAGTATTAGTAACTAGCTACAATGTATTTAATGGGTTCAATGTATATGTTTAATTCACCATGAGGAAATTTCATTATTATATAACATAAACAATGAAGACTGGAATGTGGTCACCACACATCAAAATAAACCCAGAAACAGAACAATAAATATAAACATAACAAGGGGGGAAAAAATATAAGGAAAACATTTTATATCTGTCTTGTTATCGTCCTCATTAACTGTTATCGTCCTCATTAACTGGACAGACATCATCATCATGTATCCAATTAAAGGGTCAGTTCTTCTCTTGCCAGTTTCTGGTCGGAGTGGTTGTGTGTGTGCACACATGCACGTGTGTGTACATTGTAAAACATTTCTGGTCAAATGTTCAGTAACTTACAGTAATTGGCCACTACAGCTACGGTAATCGATTTGACGGTAATCCATTTTACAGTACCAAACATGTTACTGTAATCTAATTTACAGTATATTACTGGAATTACCCATGCAGCGACATACTACAGATTGTTCTTTGGAAGTTTAAATGTTGACATTTACATTTACATTTTGATCATTTAGCGGTCACTCGTCTTTTTACAGTCAGTGCATTTTACCAAGGTTGATTAAACAAAACACATATCAAGAGTCATAGCAAGTAAAACATTTCTGTAACCGTTACTGAAAATATTGTTGAAGTTAAGGATACAGATATTCATGGTAACCAGAGCAATAAAACACAGTACAACACAATAAAAGTAACTATTAAACTGTAAGAAAATTATTTCTGCAATATTTTACTGTAATTACAAGATATTAGAGCAAGCAGGTTGCCTGTAGGCATTTGCACATTACAGCAAATTAATATATACTAGGAGTTTTATATTACTTGCACTTATAGAGGCCTAAACAAAGGCTTCCAAACTGGGTGTGACTAAAGGGAAAAACAGATAAAATGGACATGGGTGTTACGGCTTTCTTCCGTCGAAGGAGAGTCGGACCAAAATGCAGCGTGGTTAGTTCGATACATGTTTAATAAATGAAAATACGAACAAATACAAAAACAACAAACAGAAATGTGAAAACCTAATACAGCCTGTCTGGTGAATACAAACACACTGAGACATGAACAATCACCCCCAAACACACAGTGAAACCCGGGCTACCTAAATATGGTTCCCAATCAGAGACAACGAGAATCACCTGACTCTGATTGAGAACCGCCTCAGTCAGCCATAGACTCTGCTAGAAAACCCCCACTAAGCCACAATCCCAAAACCTATGAAAAACCCCCATACATAAACACAACACAAAATAAACCCATGTCACACCCTGGCCTGACCAAATAAATATAGAAAACACAAAATACTAAGACCAGGGCGTGACAATGGGTAAATATACTGAACAAAAATATAAACGCAATGTGTTAAAATATCCCAGAAATGTTCCATATGCACAAAAAGTTTATTTCTCTCAAGTTTTCTGCACAAATGTGCATACATCCATTCTCCTTGCCAAAATAATCCATCCACCTGACAAGTGTGGCTTATCAAGAATCTGATTAAACAGCATGATCATTACACAAGTGCACCTTGTGCTGTGGACAATAAAAGGCCACTCTAAAATGTGCAGTTTGGTCACACAACACAATGCCTCAGATGTCTCAAGTTTTAAGGGAACGTGACTGCAGGGAGGTCCACCAGAGCTGTTGCCAGAGAATCTAATCTTTATTTACCATAAGCCGCGTCTGATGTAATTTTAGAGAATTCGGCAGCAGGTCCAACAGGCCTCACAACTGCAGACCACGTGTAACAATGCCAGCCTAGGACCTCCACATCCGGCTTCTTCACCTGCGGGATCATCTGCGACCAGCCAACCGGACAGCTGATGAAACCGGGAGTATTTCAGTCTGTAATTAACCTTTTGTGGGGAAAAACTCATTCTGATTGTCTGGGCCTGGCTCCCCAGTGGGTGGGCCTGGCTCCGAAGTGGGTGGGCCTATACCTGCTACCACTCTGATCTGTTCCCTTTATAAATTACATTTCTTGGGAATTAATACCACATATAACTTAAATTGGTACAAGACTCTCACTAACGGGTGCAACAAACATATTTTTAATGATAATAAATCAACATAGCCACTTACCACGCCTTAAAATATGTTAATGAGCTATTCTTTCTCCTCCCACAATATTAATCCACAATGCACCATAATTAACAGTATGCTACAGTAAATATATAGCAAAACAACAATACATTACCTTTTTGTTGAATTGTATTGAACATAAAAACAGCAATTGCTACTAGTGAATATTTAAAAATCATATACACTATATATCCATAAGTATGTGGACACCCCTTCAAATGAGTTGATTCGCTATTTCAGCCATACCCATTGCAGACATGTGTATAACATCGAGCACACACCCATACAATCTCCATAGACAAACATTGCCAGTAGAATAACCTTACTGAAGAGCCCAGTGACTTTCAACGTGTCACCATCAAAGGATGCCACCTTTCCAACAAGTCAGTCCGTCACATTTCTGCCCTGCTAGAGCTGCCCTGGTCAACGGTAAGTGCTATCATTGTGAAGTGGAAACGTCTATGAGCAACAACGGCTCGGTGGAAGGCCACACAAGCTCACAGAACAGGACAGCCGAGTGCTGAAGCATGTAGCATGTAAAAATCGTCTGTCCTCAATTGTAACACTCACTACCGAGTTCCAAACTGCCTCTGGAAGTAACGTCAGGAAAATAACTGTTCGTCGAGAGCTTTATGAAATGGAAACCCCATTCTCTGGAGGGATGGATCATGCTTCACATCTGGCAGTCTGACGGACAAATCTGGGTTTTGGCGGATGCCAGGAGTACACTATCTGCCCCAATGCACTGTAAAGTTTGGTGGAGGAGGAATTATGGTCTGGGGCTGTTTTTCGTGGTTGGGACTAGGCCCCTTAGTTCCAGTGAAGGGAAATCTTAACGCTACAGCATATAATGACTTTCTAGACGATTCTGTGCCTCGAAATTTGTGGCAACAGTTTAGGCAAAGCCTTTTCCTATTTCAGCATGACAATGCCCCAGTGCACAAAGCGAGGTCCATTTAGGAATGGTTTGTTGAAATCGGTGTGGAAGAACTTGACTGGCCTGCAAAGAGCCATGACCTCAACTCCATCGAACACCTTTGGGATTAATTGGAATGCCGACTGCGAGCCAGGCCTAATCGCCCAACAGCAGTGCCCAACCTCACTAATGCTCTTGTGATGAATTGAAGTCCCCGCCGCAATGTTCCAACATCTAGTGGAAAGCCTTCCCAGAAGAGTGGAGGCTGTTATAGCAGCAAAGGGAGGACACATTTTGGAATGAGATGTTTGACAAGCAGGTGTCCACATTTTTGTCAATGTAGTGTATATGTACATATCTACCTCAATTATCTCACAACCTTGCACATGAACTCGGTACTGGTACCCTGTGTATATAACCAAGTTATGTGTTATTATTCTCTCTGCTTTGTTGGGAAGGGCCTGTAAGTAAGCATTTCACTGTTAGTCTACAGCTGTCTACAGCTGAAGCATGTGACAAATAACAGTTTAGTTTATTTGAGTAGGTCTCCCGTCATTGGATACAAATTGTGCATACCACACTTGCATTTCAACAGCATCAGTGTATTGCAACAGTCACTTCACAACCACATACAACCAACCGCAAAAGAAAGAAATGCAGATATAGTATCGGTCAAATAAGACGCTACCCCCACTCAGCGTGCTGTATGGAAGAAGCATTGGATGGACTGAGCTCCAAGCTATATGATCAAATATATGCACTCTATCACAAGCCCAACTGACTGCCCAAGGCAATTACTTTCATTAGTTGGTGCACACACACACACACGCACGTGCCTGCGCATGCACGCACACACACATCTACACTAACTGTAAATGCAGCAGGAAATGTATGCTATACATGTTGGCAGAGTCACAGATGAATAAATTAACAGTTAAAAAAACACAACTGCTGCGGTTCAAAACTGAACGAGAATCCTGCCCACAACCCTCATCATCAGTCAGTCCTGTGAATACGCTCTGAGGGTGCTTCTCAAATGACACCCTAGTCCCTATTTAGCGCACTACTTTTGACCAAAGCTATATGGTTTCAGGTAAAAATGTGTGCGCTATATAGGGATTAAAGTGTCATAGGGCCTCACCTAATGTAGTAGAATGCACAGAGAGGCTGTTGGGGAGAATGCAGCGGCTGCACTCCATCAGCGCATCTAATTTCAGCTGTGAATTATATTAGCACAGGAGCAGTACACTGGCTGGAGGAGAGGAAAGAGGGAGGTGGAAGAGGAGAGGTGGGGATTATAGCCTTGGAGAATGGGGAAGGAGAGGGAGGTGGTGGGTGAGAAAGGGGGAATAGATGGGATGAGGGTGATCAGAGAAGTGGGGGTAATGTTCTTGGCAGCAATTCAGTTTATAAATGCGTACAGTTTACAAAAACAGAGCAAGAGAAAGTGAGAGAGCAAGAGAGAGTGAGAGAGCAAGAGAAAGTGAGAGGGAGGTAGAGGGTCATTCAGAGTTCAACAGTGATTGGGGTCTCAGGTACCAGTCAGGTTATAGACTGGTACTGGACCTCATGTGTAGACGTATGAACCGGACACTATCAATAGAGCAATGACTTAAGAATCATTCAATTATAAAAAATGATGGATAGCATTTATCTAGCGATTTTCACTTAGTCTATAAGTGTTATCATTATAAAGGCATAGTATGGCCTCTGCCTTGGGGTCTGAACCTTTATGCCACAGTAACAAGGTTACTGGTTCAAGCAACGTTCCAAATGTTCTCAATTAATTGATAGAATAGACACCCCTCACCATGAATCATCAAACAGTGGATCTTGTCAATTAAATTAAATTAAATGGGCTTTATTGGCATGGGAAACATATGTTAACATTGCCAAAGCAAGTGAAGTAGATAACATACAAAAGTTAAAATAAAAATGTAAATTAACAGTAAACATTACACTCACAGAGGTTCCAAAATATTAAAGACATTACAAATGTCATGTTAGGTATATATACAGTGCTGTAACAATGTACAAATGGTTAAAATACAAAAGGGAACATAAATAAAGAAATGTCTCTGTGTAATGTTGACTGGCATTTAACAACCCTTTCCCACCAACCTCTGGGCGATAAGGCCCTAGGGGCAAGGAGCAGTACATACTGTACAGCCTCACCATCTCTGACACTGAACCCATTCAGACACAACGATGGCTCTGTTTCAAAGCTCAGTCAGAGAGTTAGTGTAGTGCTAAGAGGAATTAGCTACCAATTGAGTTTCTATAGGCTAGTTCGTGAGGGGACCGGAATCGGGATTTCCCCATGGAATAGTCCCAAAGTGTTTTTAACCCAGGACATGGCCAATGACTAAAGCATCTGACTCAATAGATCTCACAGACTGTGACAGACCATAGCCCAGTGGGACATTTTACACACCACTATTTGATCTACATTGCATTGTATGTTAACACATACGCTAGCTAATAGACTATTTATATGACAAAGGACACATGATCATTGAAGCAAAGCGATCGACAGTAAAATGATGTAAGGGATTGTTTCTGTCAAGCAACCGAACACCGGCAGTCTGAATAATTCCTCTCCCCTTGCCTCCACTGTCCTAAAACGTGTCACTCCAGATCAGCGTTCGAGACGCGACGAGAGCAGCAAGTTCGCCCGCGCTGCTCCATTCTGCTCCGTTCGTTTCCCTCTGTCTGCCGGTGGCGCTGAACCGCTGCAGCACGCAGCCCGGACGTTGGGGGCTGGCATACTGCGCGCGAGAGAGAGAACAGAATGAGAGAAAAGGACCAGACCAGTCGCGCTTGTTACAAATCTGTTTCTCTTCGAACCGGACGTGTTCGGGACAGAGAGAAGAGAGGACGAGAGTGAGCAAGATGAGGAAGGGAAGACTGAGTTTCAACTCGTGAAAGAAAGGGGAACAAATGGGGGGGGAAATTCCTGTTATATCAAGGAAATAATTTACTTTAATATTACACCCAAGCCACATCTGGAAATAGTCGTTCCTCGGACGTTCTCTGCAAGGAGCAGCTCGAGGTAAGTTTCTTGGATGTTAGGCTACTAAACTATCAGCAATGTATCCGAGTTGTGCAGACGGAATGGATGCTGTTCTGCATAAAATGTTGGTTATTTCTGAAGTAGCCTAGGACTGGAGCACATCATGGTGAGGATTGTTTCGCTGTCATGTAGCAAACTTATTTTTGTAGCGTGCTCGTAGTCGGGTTCTTTATCATTTTCACCTTTTTAAAGCAGTAGCCTATATTTTAAGTTTTGATTGTTTGTGGGCCTGTTTCGTGTCATTCTAGTGACACGGTTGTGTTGTGTTGTAAACAGCAGGGTTTTATGTTATTGACATTACATACAGTGGAACGGACAGGCTCCAGCTACAGTCACACATCAGGAGCTGAGCTCACATGATGCAGCCATATCTGAACAGCTGTTGTAGCCAAATCATCCATACTAAAAACATGCATGACCTGAAGCTATTTTACCCTGTTTCAAGTGTTACTGTCACTTACAGTAGGTAATAATATCCATCACAATGGCTGCGTTTACTTAGGCAGCCCAATTCAGATCTTTTCTCACTAATAATTGGTATTTTGCCCAAGATCAGAGCTGGGCAGCCTGTGTAAACACAGCCATAGCCTACTCAGTTAAGACTGTTCTGTTTCGATCAGTGGAAAGAGTGTCTGTCTCTAAAATGATTCAAGACTTGACTGATCTATTGATCTAGTCATTGATTGGTTGATTTGACATTTCTACTTCTTGAGATTTGATACAGTGTCTATTCAATGTCTTTATCAATTGACAAAAAGTTCAAATCAAATTGTATTGGTCACATACACATGGTTAGCAGATGTTAATGTGAGTGTAGCGAAATGCTTGTGCTTCTAGTTTTGACGGTGCAGTAATATCTAACAAGCAATCTAAAAATTCCCCAACAACTACCTAACACACAAATCTAAAAGGAGGAATAAGGATATGTACATATAAATATATGGATGAGTGGCATAGGCATGGTGCAATAGATGGTATAAGGTACAGTATATACATATTAGATGAGTAATGTAAGCTATGTTAACGTTATTAAAGTGGCATTGTTTAAAGTGACTAGTGATCAATTTATTAAAGTGGCCAGTGATATGAGTCTCTATGTAGGCAACAGCCTCTCTGAGTTAGTGATTGCTGTTTAGCAGTCCGATGGCCTTGAGATAGAAGCTGTTTTTCAGTCTCTCGGTCCCAGCTTTGATGCACCTGTACTGACCTCGCCTTCTGGATGGTAGCGGAGTCAACAGGCAGTGGCTCGGGTGGTTGTTATCCTTGATGATCTTTTTGGCCTTCCTGTGACATCGGGTGCTGTAGGTGTCCTGGAGGCCAGGTCATTTGCCCCTGGTGTTGTGCAGACCGCACCACCCTCTGGAGTGCCTTGTGGTTGAGGGCGGTGCAGTTGCTGTACAAGGCAGTGATACAGCCCGAAAGGATGATCTTGATTGTGCATCTGTAAAATTTTGTCAGGGTTTTAGGTGACAAGCCAAATTTCTTCAGCCTCCTGAGGTTGAAGAGGCGCGGTTGCGCCTTCTTCACCACACTGTCTGTGTGGGTGGACCATTTCAGTTTGTCTGTGATGTGTACGCCGAGGAACTTTAAACTTTCCACCTTCTCCACTACTGTCCCTTCGATGTGGATAGGGGGGTGCTCCCTCTGCTGTTTCCTGAAGTCCACGATCATCTCCTTTGTTTTGTTGACATTGAATGAGAGGTTGTTTTCCTGACACCACACTCCTATTGCCCTCACCTCCTCCATCTAGGCTGTCTTGTCATTGTTGGTAATCAAGCCCACTATTGTTGTGTCGTCTGCAAACTTTATGATTGAGTTGGAGGCGTGCATGGCCACGCAGTCATGGGTGAACAGGGAGTACAGGAGGGGGCTGAGCATGCACTCTTGTTGGGCCCCAGTGTTGAGGATCAGCGAAGTGGAGATCTTGTTTCCTACCTTCACCTGGGGGCGGCCCGTCAGAAAGTCCAGGACCCAATTGCACTGGGCGGGGTTGAGACCCAGGGCCTCCAGCTTGATGATGAGCTTGGAGGGTACTATGGTGTTGAATGCTGAGCTGTAGTCAATGAACAGAAATCTTATATAGGTATTTATTTTGTCCAGTTATGTACAAATCTCACATATTTCTCAGTATATTTCCAGGATTCTGTTGCCATTTCATCTGTGTGTCTCTGTGGAGCAGGAATGTTGGGTAATAATAGGGCTGTCCCTGACAATTTTTTTTAAATTGTCAACCGAAAGTCATCTGTTTTGTGTGTATTTTTCCATATATAGACACACCTATGTGTTTTAATAAAATTAACTATATGCTTGTCTGATGCTTTAAGCAAATTGTTTGATGATATAAGACACAAATGATTCAAGAGGGAGCCAGATATCAGGATAACTAGAGGTAAAAAAACAACAACATATTAGCCTGACCCGACCATCCTCATCCTGCTCCTGCTGGCTTTCTACTGTCCTGATTTTGCCGGTAATAGGCTACATGAGGTAATAGGCTACATGAGGAGTCGACAACCTTTCTCATGTGGAATGGCAATTTATCTTCTAATTTCTACCGATCTGCGTGCCAGTTATGGTTTTCATATACACATCTTCGTATGTCTCAAAATCATTGTCATGTGGTAAATCAAAATTCTATCCAAATCTAAATGAAAATTATACAAACCCTAAAAAGTAATTTAGTTACCATTGCCAACTATGTAAAATACTTAAAGCCAACAAATAAAAAAATTGCAGCCTGCAGGTAGAAAATATCCTGATAAAAATACATATCCTATAAATCACATTGGCTACACATGGCTTGTCTGCAATAAACTTGAAACATTGTATCAACTATCAACTTGGGTCCAGCCTAAAGCTTACACTAGCAAACTTGCAACATTGTATAAAATATTCTGGGCCCTCAAAGCTTCCCAAGCCAGTGAGCTCAGGACAGACACAGCTGTAGTCTATTTGCGCAAGGAATAAGAGCTCATCAGGTAGGGCTATTTTATTATGTTTCAACCAAATCAGAGCATGACATTTCCTTCCTTCACGCTGAGTGGTTATCGAAAGGGGGAGAGATGGAAAGATTTTTCAAGTACATTGAGGAACCATTGTGATTCTCAATGGATGTAAAACAGACTTTGTTTGCTTGCTGTTTGAGGTGAAGAAAACTTTACTTTGAGAAGCTCCACAGCTCATTAGTGGTGGTGCGCTAAGCCAATCAGATCCAACATTTGCGCGCAGGCCAGGTAGTCTATAGGCCTACCTTACTCAACATTGACAGTAGCACTCCAAACAAAATACAATGACTAAATTGACAAAACTCGTAAATGGAATGAAATAAACCAAAACGTGTTTCTCACAAGTGTAGCGCTCTGTAAACAAAGTGTCCACTCTGACAATGAGAATGGCAAAAGACTGGAATAATAATATTTAGAAAGCATTAACAGAAATTACCATAACCAAGCAAACATTGTAGATCAGAAATTAAAGGAATTAAAGGTAAATGTACTACTGGTCATATATGTAGTGGGGAATAGATAGACACCAACAATCAAGGCAAACATTTCACACAATGAAGTCATAAAATAATTAATGTGCACAAATTGGTGAGAGAGAGCACATTCTGGAGAGAGTTATGCATTTTAGCCACACTCCCCTTCTTCATGGACTGTGCCATCCACGCGGCCTCCGCAATGAATTAGTCTCAGCCTCCACAATGGGTTAGTTCTCTGAGATCGGCACGAATCAGACAGGTGTCTCGTGTGCCAAAATATAGTTGCTACTGCTTGACTAAAAAAGTATTGGTTGACCAACAGCCTATTGACCAAACAATCGAACAGTCCACTAATTGCGGTCAGCCCTAGGTAATAGCATGCTGAGCTGTGCTGTCTGGCTTTGGCTCTACACAGCTGTTTCAGTGTGGGGTTTGTCTTCCCTACCACCCCAATGGCATCCCCTGTCTGGGAAAACACGCACGAATGCACACACACACACACACACACGCACACACACACACGCACACACACGCACACACACACACACACTCATTCCCGCTAATACCCATATCGTCAGAGTCTTGGCAGGACATTCTCTGTCTGACTCTCATGCCATCCCCAGTTGTTTAAGGGTGTCTGACTGTCTGCTGAAGGAACAATCATGTCTAACACTCAATTGGGAGGGAGGGAGAGAGAGAGAGAAAGAAAGAGAGAACGAAGAGAGAGGGCTGAGAAGGGAGAGTGGGCAGAGAGAAAGAAAGAGAGAGAAGGGGCAGAGAGAAAGAGAGAGAGAATGGGGTAGAGAGAAAAGGCAGCATGGAAAGTGATAGAGGATATATCGATGAAAGCTGCTGGCAGAGAGAGCAAGTTAGAGAGAAGATTGAGAGTGAGAGAAAGAAAGAGAGAATGGGGCGTGAGAGAGGGCAGAGATAGGGTTAAGTTGTGACACCGTAAAGAGACATCTTTGTTTTATGCTCTCAATGCCTGTTTTAATACAGTGTATAGATCAGGATCAGCTGTGAGCAGAATTGCAAATGCTGCTGGTCTGATTGGACCATAAACAATAGGGATGTAACGATTCAACGATATGCATCGGTTCCCAATTCAAATGTTTAAGATGCAAGTCCATCGGTCGCGGACCCAATACCGATCCAAATGTAGAGTGCATCCGTCAGAAAATCAATCCAAACGTTATGAATCACCTGTTCACATTTTTTTTCTAATTTTACATTATTTCTACCTTCTAAAAATACCTCTAATCTTTTGTGGCAACTGGTGTGTCATATCTGCTTCAGTGTCGATCTGCATGTAACTGTGTTGACATTCATTGATGTACAAGTCATTTTGCAATATCAATAGCCTTGTCAAACTGCGCACTGTGCCCAGCTACACGCGCTGACCAACGAGGTATGCAGCCTGTTCCTGATCTTGCCCATCTGCACAGCACATTCAAATGCTAAAATGGCTTGCGTGATATTAGGCTTCATTAGTTTAGTGACAACCTATGTCATTCGCTAGGTTACTGTTATTCATTTGCTGTTGAAAATGTTGTTTTACCGGAATAAAATTAAGCTACCAGAGCCATAACTCAACTCCACGATTTACGATGGAGTTGAGCAGCGACTAGTGTTGTCGGATTGGAGCTCGTCACATAAAATTACGTTTTTATCCAAATCTACTACTGTCAGCAGCCAAAGAATAGAACAATGTTGTGTATAATTGCGGGCTATTCTTTGGATCTGAAAACTAGTTTTAAGGAAATCCTGGAGTTGAGTTTAATCGGCTACCTGCTGAACTGAGAATGCAATCGTTTTTATTTTGATTGTTCAGTTTCAACAATAGTTTGGGTAATTCTGCTTTAAACAATCAGTGTATAATGGTCATTTTTAGATATACAGTTGAAGTCGGAAGTTTACATACACCTTTAATACATTTATACTCATTTTTTTCACAATTTCTGACATTTAATCCTAGTAAAAATTCCATGTCTTAGGTCAGTTAGGATCACCACTTTATTTTAAGAATGTGAAATGTCAGAATAATAGTAGAGTGATTTATTTAAGCTTTTATTTCTTTCATCACATTCTCAGTGGGTCAGAAGTTTACATACACTCAATTAGTATTTGGTAGCATTGCCTTTAAATTGTTTAACTTGGGTCAAACGTTTTGGGTAGCCTTCCACAAGCTTCCCACAATACGTTGAGTAAATTTTCAGAACTGAGTCAGGTTTGTAGGCCTCTTTGCTCACACACACTTTTTCAGTTCTGCCCACAAATATTATATGGGATTGAGGCCAGGGCTTTGTGATGGCCACTCCAATACCTTGACTTTGTTGTCCTTAAGCCATTTTGCCACAATTTTGGAAGTATGCTTGGGGTCATTGTCCATTTGGAAGACCCATTTGCGACCAAGCTGCTTCAATATATCCACATACATTTTCTACCTCATGATGCCATACATTTTGTGAAGTGCAGCAGTTCCTCCTGCAGCAAAGCACCCCCACAACATGATGCTGCCACTCCAAGGCTTCACGGTTGGGATGGTGTTCTTCAGCTTGCAAGCATCCCCCTTTTTCCTCCTAAAATAACGATGGTTATTATGGCCAACCTGTTCTATATTTGTTTCATCAGACCAGAGGACATTTTTCCAAAAAGTGCTATCTTTGTCCCCATGTGCAGTTGCAAACCATAGTCTGGATTTTTTATGGCTGTGTTGGAGCAGTGGCTTCTTCCTTGCCGAGCGGCCTTTCAGGTTATGTCGATATAGGACTCGTTTTACTTTGAATATAGATAATTTTGTACCTGTTTCCTCCAGCATCTTCACAAGGTCATTTGCTGTTGTTTTGCGATTGATTTGCACTTTTCGCACCAAAGTATGTTCATCTCTAGAAGACAGAACGTGTCTCCTTCCTGCGTGGTATGAAGGCTACATGGTCCCATGGTGTTTCTACTTGCGTACTATTGTTTGTACAGGTGAACGTGGTACCTTCAGGCGTTTGGAAATTGCTCCCAAGGATGAACTAGACTTGTGGAGGTCTACAATTTTTTTTCTGAGGTCTTGGCTGATTTCTTTTGATTTTCCAATGATGTCAAGCAAAGAGGCACTGAGTTTGAAGGTAGGCCTTGAAATACATCCACAGGTACACCTCCAATTGACTCAAATGATGTCAATTAGCCTATCAGAAGTTTCTAATGCCACAACATTTTCTGGAATTTTCCAAGTTGTTTTAAGGCACAGTCAACATAGTGTATGTTAACTTCTGACACACTGGAATTGTGATACGGTGAATCATAAGTGAAATAACCTGTCTGTAAATAATTGTTGGAAAAATGACTTGTGTCATTCACAAAGTAGATGTCCTAACCGAATTGCCAAAACTATAGTTTGTTAACAAGACATTTTTGATGTGGTTGAAAAACGAGTTTTAATGACTCCAACGTATATGTATATGTATATGTAAACTGCCAACTTCATTTGTACATGGTAAAGTTGAGAATTTCAAAACGAGGACACAAATCACTTTGCAAGGTGCACTGAGTGGCCAAAGGGAGAGGAGAAGAAAATATAATTCCGTAAACACTTCCAAACATTTTTCAGATGATGGTGAAGTCCAATGTGCTATATAGCTGTGCTATATATTCATTGGCTATGTCATAGCTTATTTGTAAATTATAAATATTGATACATTAATAGCTCAAACACTTAATTTGCAAAACTGACAAGTTCATTAGTGGGTGATGATGATTTCAGAACCAAATTGGGTGGGGTGAATACATAGGCTACATTGCCCCCCACCTAATCTGATAGTGGTAGTGGGGTGGTAGATGCCTAGTCTCCCTTATGGCTCAGCTCAGGTGCCTACATAGTAGAGGTCCACCGATTAATCGGAATGGCTGATTAATTAGGGCCGATTTCAAGTTTTCATAACAATCGGTGATCTGTATTTTTGGACACCGATTTGACGATTTTTCAAAATGTTATTTGTTACACCTTTATTTAACTAGACAATCAGTTAAGAACACATTCTTATTTTCAATGACGGCCTAGGAACGGTGGGATAACTGCCTTGTTCAGGGGCAGAACGACATATTTTTACCTTGTCAGCTCGGGGATTCGTTTTTGCAACATTTCGGTTACTAGTCCAACGCTCTAACCACTTACATTGCACTCCATGAGGAGCCTGCGTGGCAGGCTGACTACCTGTTACGCGAGGGCAGCAAGAAGCCAAGGTAAGTTGCTAGCTAGCATTAAACTTATCTTATAATAAAACTATCAATCTTAACATAATCACTAGTTAACTATACATGGTTGATGATATTATTAGTTTATCTAGCGTGTCCTACGTTGCATATAATCGATGCAGTGCCTTTTAATTTCTCATTGAATCACAGCCTACCTCGACAAACGGGTGATGATTTAACCTCTCTAGGGTAGGTGAGACGCTAACGTCCCACCAGGCCAACATCCGGTGAAACCGCAGAGCGCTAACATTCTAAATATACCATTTGTTATAGTAAACATTCTTGTAAATACATGAATCATACATCATTTAAAAGATGAACGTCTTATTAATCCAGCCGCTGTGTCAGATTTCAAAAAGTCTTTACTGCGAAAGCAAACCATGCGATTTTCTGAGGACAGCTCCCCACACACACAAGTATTATTAGCATTTTCCAACCAAGCATTAGCGTCACGAAAGTCAGAAATAAGAATAAAATAAATCGCTTACCTTTGAAGATCTTCCTCTGGTGGCAATGCCAAGTGTCCTTTCTACACAGTGAATGTTCGTTTTGTTTGATAACATCCATTTTTATAGCCTAACACGAAACATTTGTAAACCGCTTGCGTCGTGATTCAACTTTGGACGAAGCGTTTGTGGTAATTACACACACTAAACAAATGTTTATCCAGTCATGGTTGGTTTTATTACAATCCTCTGGTTGTTACTAACACAACCATACTTGATGGTTCTTTTCCCGGGACGTATTGAACGAAACAAACCGATTTGAAGACACCAATCAATGACCTCATTGCGCACCAATGGAGGGACCGGTCTATCGTTGATTGACTGTATTTTGGCCCAATGACCACTGATCATCTTGAAATCTAGCTTGGAAGATAGGCAATGAGCTGAGGTAAATGGCAATATGTAATGGTTATATGTTCGAAGACCAGCCTTTGTCGTAAACTCTGGAGTAAAAGAGGTTCATTCGCCATTGCAAATCCTACTTGACGGAGCCACGAGTGTTACGCATAGCAGTAACATAGCAGTACATAGCATTTTCAGCAAGTTTATATATTTAAATTATGGCGAATAAATCAGGTAAAGCTAAAACAAAGTCTAGGTATACAGATTATAAAATCATTTTATAAAATCAAATTATAGATCATTTCCATGTCAGACCTTTTCTGCTACCTTTCAATGGTCATTTACATGGGGCTGGTGAAGTTGAAAACTCTAAAACGTCAGCTTTCTATCAACTGCCTTTAACCATGACTGTCATGTCTTGTAAAAGGTTTCTGACTATCTCACGGGCGCTGCACATCAGTGACCCAGAAGTTGATGGGGAGAATGACAAAAAACCTGCCCAAAACCTGTCCATCGATGAGAGGATGGTAGCCTCAAAGGCCAGAATCAGCCTCAAACAATATTTGCGTAACAAACCAACCAAATGGGGTTACAAACGGTTTGTTTTGGCTGATTCTGTGTGTGCCTACACTTGCAATTTATTTGTTTATGAGGGGAAAAACAGTTTTGCTACTGGTAATGGACTGAGTTATGATTCTGTTATGGAGTTATTGAATTTTTCACTGCTGGGGAAGGGCTACCAACTGTTTGTGGACAACTTCTACACAAGCCCTACCCTGTTTACAGAGCTGAGGATGCGGAATGTGTGGGCTTGTGGCACCATTCGGACCAACAAAGTGGGCTTTCCAAAAACAAAGGTGGCCGACATGCCTAAGTGGGCTGAGCGGGGTACCATGCGATGGATTCGTGAAGATGGCCTGCTCTTTGTAAAGTGGATGGATACCAGAGAGGTGGTCATGTGCACAACTATGCACAAGTCCTTCAGTGGAGATCACGTCGTCAGACGTGTGAAGGTTGGTGCCGGGGCATGGACCACAAAAAATGTCCCCATTCCAGCTGCTGTGAAGGACTACAACAAGGGCATGGGAGGTGTGGACCTGTCAGATGCACTGATAGGATACTACAATGTTGTCCACAAGACCATTAAAAGGTAAAAGACATTTTTCTATCATTTCATCGACATTGCTGTGTTGAATGCCTTCATCCTCCAGAAGGAAATGGCCAAGAGCTGTGGACAGCCCCCCCATCTCACAACTAGCATTCAGGGAGCTGCTCACCCAGAAGCTTGCTAGCTACAGCAAGTCCACTGCAGCACCTTCTGTCCCCTCTACCTCTGTCCCCTCTGCTCCAACCAGTGGTGTTCACCTGTCCAGATTCATCTCTGCAGGCATGAATGTGCCTCAGGGCAAAAAGGGTACAGTAGGGAGATGTCGTTGTGCCCTTTGTCACAGGAAATGCCCCATCACCTGCACCACCTGTTCAGTAACCCTCTGCTTTACACCAGAAAGAGACTGATATGGGCCATGGCACCAGCAGCACAATATAGTGTAGAGGACTGAGGGTCTTCACAATATTGTAAATAGAAAATGTGTAAATAGTTACCCTTGTTATTTGTTTATGTTGAATTATTATTATTATTATTATTATTTTAAAAATAATTTTTATATATACATTTTTGGGGTGTGTTAGAATAGCATTTATGTATTTTGTATATGGTTCTTTCCTTCAAAATGTATCACTGTACCAATTCGGCCACTTGGGGTACATTTGGGTACATTTGTGTGGGACACCTGGGTGACTTCATGCTCATTTTTGAAGTTATCTGTCTAACACTTTGCTCAACTATTGTTGCCATCTTATGTTCTTCATTCTTATCATCCCCAGCATCCTATCTGTATGTTTGTCTGTTCTTGGTCATTTGAAAGATAATGCAGCAACAATACAAAACAGAAAACGTATGTTTATTTCCTTGTATTTTCTTCTACCAGATATATTGTGTTATATTCTCCTACATTCAATTCACATTTCCACAAAATGCAGAGTGTTTCCTTTCAAATGATACCAAGAATATGCATATCCTTGCTTCTGGGCCTGAGCTACAGGCACTTAGATTAGGGTATGTCTTTAGGCGGAAATTGAAGAGGGGGTACCCCAAAGAAGTTACCTCTCTGGGATAGGCGGGACGCAAATGTCCCACCTGGCAAATAGCCAGGGAAAATGCAGAGCGAAAAATTCAAATAAAATACTATAAAATACAAACTTTCATTAAATCACACATGTAAGATACCAAATTAAAGCTACACTCGTTGTGAATCCAGCCAACATGTCAGATTTCAAAAAGGTGAAAGCATAAGAAGCTATTATCTGATGATAGCACAACAGTAAACAAAGAGAGAGTAGCAGATTTCAATCCTGCAGGCACCACACAAAACGCAGAAATAAAATATAAATCATGCCTTACCTTTGACGACCTTCTTTTGTTGGCACTCCAATATGTCCCATAAACATCACAAATGGTCCTTTTGTTCGATTAAGTCCGTTGATATATATCAGAAAATGTCCATTTAATTGGCGCGTTTGATCCAGAAAAAAACAGCTTCCAATTTGCGCAACGTCACTACAAAATATCTCAAAAGTTACCTGTAAACTTTGCCAAAATATTTCAAACTACTTTTGTAATACAACTTTAGGTATTTTTAAATGTTAATAATCAATCAAATTGTAGACGGGACGATCTGTGTTCAATACAGGAAGACAACAAACTCATGCTACTTTTCCAGTCATGCGCCTTCTCAAAAAGTACACTTCAAATGACACAAATTCAAGATGGCCGTACTTCTTCATTACACAAAGGAATATCCTCAACCAATTTCCAAAGACTGGTGACATCCAGTGGAAGTGGTAGGAACTGCAAACAAGTGCCTTAGAAATCTAGTTTCCCAATGAAACCTCATTGAATAGACAGTCACCTCAAAGGTTTTTTTTCTGAATGGTTAGTCCTCGGGGTTTTGCCTGCTACATAAGTTATTTATACTCACAGACATGATTCAAACAGTTTTAGAAACTTCATAGTGTTTTCTATCAAAATCGACTAATAATATGCATATCTTATATTCTTGGCATGAGTATCAGGAAGTTGAAATTGGGCACGCTATTTATCCAAAAGTGAAAATGCTGCCCCCTATCCCAAAGAGGATAAGAACATCTAATAGTCAAAGGTATATGAAATACAAATCATATAGAGAGAAATAGTCCTATAATTCCTATCATAACTACAACCTAAAACTTCTTACCTGGAAATATTGAAGACTCATGTTAAAAGGAATCACCAGCTTTCATATGTTCTCATGTTCTGAGCAAGGAACTTAAACGTTAGCTTTCTTACATGGCACATATTGCACTTTTACTTTCTTCTCCAACACTTAGTTTTTACATTATTTAAAACATATTGAACATGTTTAATTATTTATTTGATTCTAAATTGATTCTATTGATGTATTATATTAAGTTAAAATAAGTGTTCATTCAGTATTGTTGTGATTGTCATTATTACAAAAAAATTAAAAATAATCGGCCGATTAATCAGTATCGTCTCTTTTTTGGTACTCCAATAATTGGTATCGGTATCGACGTTGAAAAATCATAATTGGTCGACCTCTACTAAAAAGTACATACAGAAATACATAATTTACACACACACACATGCACGCACACGCACACACAGAAGTCAGCTCAGACAGATTCAGCTCACAGAGGCCCAGCACATGAGCTCCATCAGCAGCACATTTTTTACTGAGAATGGAAAATGAATGTGTTTATGCAACAAATGTCACATTGATTCGTTCTATAATTACACCGAATCATTTCAAACTAAAACATATCATTCCTGTATCGTATCGGAACCCATGTATCTAGATATGTATCAAACCATCTTGAAAGGGAAAGATACAGATCCCTAATAAATAATCCTTACACCAAGAGATATGAGATAATAAAATGGGATCTCTCTCTCTCGCTCTCTCTCTTTTCCTTAATCCCCCTCTCTCAGGTAATCTTCACGTGTTTGTGTGTGTGTGTGAGTGTGTGTGTGTGTGTGTCATAGGGTGTGTGGGTGCATGTATGTTTGTGAGCCCTAATTACATTATGTCACCGAACCATAACATTACAACTCAGCCATAACCTTACTGAGAGAGACCCTAAAGCACATAGCCCTGTCTGCAAAGCAGTGGGAGGGACAACAGGAGGGTTGGATGAAGAGGGTGAACGGTAGAGAAGAGGAGTGGGGAGAGCGACGAGGGAGAGGAGAGAGGAGAGGAGAGGAGAGGGATGAGGAGGAAGAGAAAGAGGGAGAAGTGGAGAAACAGAGTAGGGAAGGTAGCGCTGTAAGGGCTGCGGGAGAAGTGGCCTGTGCATGTGGTGTTAGACAAGCTAGCGGAGTGGCTAAAGAGGAGAGGATGAGGGGAGAGAGAGAGAGACTACTGTACCACATTTAAAAATGCATTTGCAGCCATCTGGCATTAAAAGAAGATAAAGTAGCCTACAGTAATAATACAGCGATGATGATGACGAGTGCTAGAAGCTATACAGATGGTAAAGCTGAGAAACTATACAATATGACTCATTGGGTCAGGAAAGTACTCTCACAAGTTACATTAATTCAGGTAAATGTACAAGCAGTAGGTGAACATAAGCCAAAAGCTAACTTCTGTCATCATTCCCATAACGTTTTCCTTTCCCAATCATTTGCTTTTGTAATGATGTCAAATCTGATAACATTTTGCTGGGTTCTGACATAAAAACCTAGGGGCCTGTGGAGGTACTGCAGGGGATCCATGTTTTTTTGTAGAAAAATCTATGTGTTTTCTGTTTTCTGACTCTGGGAAAGTAATTAAATGGCTTCATTGCCAAAATCTCAGATTATCCTTTTAATGTCAGGCTCCCGAGGGGTGCAGTGGTATTAGGCCCTGCATTGCATTTCAATGCAAGAGGTGTCACTGCATTTCAATGCAAGAGGTGTCACTGCAGTCCCTGGTTCAAATCCAGGCTGCATCACATCTGGCTGTGATTGGGAGTCCCATGGGGATTGTATTCGGTATCTCTTGATTTCCATGTGCTGTATCTGTGCTATGATCTCTTACATAGATTCTCAACCTTTATAATGGCAAATTATCAACATATTGTGATAATTGTGTTATTATGTTATTGATTGAGTGACTATGGCTTTCCAGATCTCCAAACAGTGCTATTTGTGGGTTAATTTTAGAACAATGTTATGACTTTTTAGCTACTATTGAACCACTCCAGATGGCGTTTCTTAGCAGATTCGTCTGAGGAGAGTCTAAAACATCTCAACTCGTTTACAAATGCTTTGTTCTACGACTGTCAAAAACGTGTGTGTGTGTGTGTGTGTGTGAATCTGACAGACAGCTTGTCTCCTCTCCCGCTCTGTGCTGAGGTTGTGCCCTTTGAGAACATTCTGACAGCACCCTTCAGACTGACAGGGACGCACACACAAACATACACACAAACATACACACACACACACACACACACACACTCTACCCCCTGTTAGGAGCAGTAATCGTTGGGTACCTGACGAGAGACATGACCTCTGTTTTTCTCTGTTATTCGGGAAGGTAAACACTACTGTAGCTCTGGAGAATAATGAAGGGAGTCAAAGACGGCTGTATCCCTGTACTCTTAATTGGCTTCCTTTTCTTGTGTCCTTCCCTTCATCTATACTGAGATACAGTAGTTTAAGATGAAGAAGATTGCCTTGCAGAATATAGTAGAAGAGTGTCTTAATGTCAGTGGGTTGAAACTCAATCAATAGTACAGATGGTGCTGTAAATGCATTTGTAAGAGGACCTAGAATCAATGATGTGTGTAATGGCCAGAAGAATAGACTTGTATACAGAATCATGGAATTAAGTAGATCACATTAGGCTCCTGAGTGCTGACATTTGCCAGAAACTCCATATAGCTATCAATCAATATAATTTAATTGATATAACATTAGAAGAATATTACAAATATTTTTTTTTCATAAAGTGCTGAACTGTAACCCAGGCTTACACACCAAAGACCAAGCCTAAAGCAACAGTGGAAAGGACCAACTCCAACATCTTGAGGGGAACCAGACTACATGGGTAGGAGGAAACCTTGAGAGGAACCAGACTACATGGGTAGGAGGAAACCTTGAGAGGAACCAGACTACATGGGTAGGAGGAAACCTTGAGAGGAACCAGACTGCATGGGTAGGAATACATCTTGAGAGGAACCAGACTACATGGGTAGGGAACATCTTGAGAGGAACCAGACTACATGGGTAGGAAGAAACCTGGAAAGGAACCAGACTGCATGGGTAGGAATACATCTTGAGAGGAACCAGACTACATGGGTAGGAGGAAACCTTGAGAGGAACCAGACTACATGGGTAGGAGGAAACCTTGAGAGGAACCAGACTACATGGGTAGGAGGAAACCTTGAGAGGAACCAGACTGCATGGGTAGGAGGAAAAGTTGAGAGGAACCAGACTACATGGGTAGGAGGAAACCTTGAGAGGAACCAGACTGCATGGGTAGGAATAAATCTTGAGAGGAACCTGACTACATGGGTAGGAGGAAACCTTGAGAGGAACCAGACTGCATGGGTAGGAGGAAACCTTGAGAGGAACCAGACAACATTGGTAGGAGGAAACCTTGAGAGGAACCAGACTGCATGGGTATGTATACATCTTGAGAGGAACCAGACTACATGGGTAGGAGGAAACCTTGAGAGGAACCAGACTACATGGGTAGGAGGAATCCTTGAGAGGAACCAGACAACATGGGTAGGAGGATACGTTGAGAGGAACCAGACTGCATGGGTATGTATACATCTTGAGAGGAACCAGACAACATGGGTAGGAATACATCTTGAGAGGAACCAGACTACATGGGTAGGGAACATCTTGAGAGGAACCAGACTACATGGGTAGGAGGAAACCTTGAGAGGAACCAGACTACATGGGTAGGAGGAAACCTTGAGAGGAACCAGACTACATGGGTAGGTGGAAACCTTGAGAGGAACCAGACTGCACGGGTAGGAATACATCTTGAGAGGAACCAGACTACATGGGTAGGAGGAAACCTTGAGAGGAACCAGACAACATTGGTAGGAGGAAACCTTGAGAGGAACCAGACTGCATGGGTATGTATACATCTTGAGAGGAACCAGACTACATGGGTAGGAATACATCTTGAGAGGAACCAGACTACATGGGTAGGAGGAAACCGTGAGAGGAACCAGACTGCATGGGTAGGAATACATCTTGAGAGGAACCAGACTACATGGGTAGGATGAAACCTTGAGAGGAACCAGACTACATGGGTAGGAGGAAACCTAGAGAGGAACCAGACTACATGGGTAGGAGGAAACCTTGAGAGGAACCAGACTGCATGGGAAGGAATACATCTTGAGAGGAACCAGACTACATGGGTAGGAGGAAACCTTGAGAGGAACCAGACTACGGGGGTAGGAGGAAACCTTGAGAGGAACCAGACTGCATGGGTAGGAGGAAACCTTGAGAGGAACCAGACTGCATGCATAGGAGGAAACCTTGAGAGGAACCAGACTGCATGTGTAGGAGGAAACCTTGAGAGGAACCAGACTACATGGGTAGGAATACATCTTGAGAGGAACCAGACTACATGTGTAGGAGGAAACCTTGAGAGGAACCAGACTACATGGGTAGGAATACATCTTGAGAGGAACCAGACGACATGGGTAGGAGGAAACCTTGAGAGGAACCAGACTACATGTGTAGGAATACATCTTGAGAGGAACCAGACGACATGGGTAGGAGGAAACCTTGAGAGGAACCAGACTGCATGGGTAGGAGAAAACCTTGAGAGGAACCAGACTGCATGGGTAGGGAGAAATATTGAGAGGAACCAGACTACATTGGTAGGAGGAAAACCTGAGAGGGACAAGACTACATGGGTTGGAGGAAACCTTGAGAGGAACCAGACTGCATGGGTTGGAATACATCTTGAGAGGAACCAGACTACATGGGTAGGAATACATCTTGAGAGTAACCAGACTGCATGGGTAGGAATACATTTTGAGAGGCACCAGACTACATGGGTAGGAGGATACCTTGAGAGGAACCAGACTGCATGGGTAGGAGGAAACCTTGATAGGAACCAGACTACATGGGTAGGAGGAAACCTTGAGAGGAACCAGAGTACATGGGTAGGAAGAAACCTTGAGAGGAACCAGACTACATAGGTAGGAGGAAACCTTGAGAGGAACCAGACTACATGGGTAGGAGGAAACCTTGAGAGGAACCAGAGTACATGGGTACGAAGAAACCTTGAGAGGAACCAGACTACATGGGTAGGAGGAAACCTTGAGAGGAACCAGACTACATGGGTAGGAGGAAACCTTGAGAGGAACCAGACTACATGGGTAGGAGGAAACCTTGAGAGGAACCAGACTACATGCGTAGGAATACATATTGAGAGGAACCAGACTACATGTGTAGGAGGAAACCTTGAGAGGAACCAGACTGCATGGGTAGGAATACATCTTGAGAGGAACCAGACTGCATGGGTATGTATAAATCTTGAGAGGAACCAGACAACATGGGTAGGAATACATCTTGAGAGGAACCAGACTACATGGGTAGTAGGAAACCTTGAGAGGAACCAGACTACATGGGTAGGAGGAAAACTTGAGAGGAACCAGACTGCATGCATAGGAGGAAACCTTGAGAGGAACCAGACTGCATGGGTATGTATACATCTTGAGAGGAACCAGAGTACATGGGTAGGAAGAAACCTTGAGAGGAACCAGACTACATGGGTAGGAGGAAACCTTGAGAGGAACCAGACTGCATGCATAGGAGGAAACCTTGAGAGGAACCAGACTGCATGGGTATGTATACATCTTGAGAGGAACCAGAGTACATGGGTAGGAAGAAACCTCGAGAGGAACCAGACTACATGGGTAGGAGGAAACCTTGAGAGGAACCAGACTACATGCGTAGGAATACATCTTGAGAGGAACCAGACTACATGTGTAGGAGGAAACCTTGAGAGGAACCAGACTGCATGGGTTGGAATACATCTTGAGAGGAACCAGACTACATGGGTAGGAATACATCTTGAGAGTAACCAGACTGCATGGGTAGGAATACATTTTGAGAGGCACCAGACTACATGGGTAGGAGGATACCTTGATAGGAACCAGACTGTATGTGTAGGAATACATATGGACAGGAACCAGACTACATAGGTAGGAGGAAACCTTGAGAGGAACCAGACTGCATGGGTAGGAGGAAACCTTGAGAGGAACCAGACTGCATGGGTAGGAATACATCTTGAGAGGAACCAGACTACATGGGTAGGAGGAAACCTTGAGAGGAACCAGACTACATGGGTAGGAATACATCTTGAGAGGAACCAGACTACATGGGTAGGAGGAAACCGTGAGAGGAACCAGACTACATGGGTAGGAGGAAACCTTGAGAGGAACCAGACTACATGGGTAGGATTACATCTTGAGAGGAACCAGACGACATGGGTAGGAGGAAACCTTGAGAGGAACCAGACGACATGGGTAGGAGGAAACCTTGAGAGGAACCAGACTGCATGGGTAGGAGGAAACCTTGAGAGGAACCAGACTGCATGGGTAGGAATAAATCTTGAGAGGAACCAGACTACATGGGTAGGAGGAAACCTTGAGAGGAACCAGACTACATGGGTAGGAATACATCTTGAGAGGAACCAGACGACATGGGTAGGAGGAAACCTTGAGAGGAACCAGACTGCATGGGTAGGAGAAAACCTTGAGAGGAACCAGACTGCATGGGTAGGGAGAAATATTGAGAGGAACCAGACTACATTGGTAGGAGGAAAACCTGAGAGGGACAAGACTACATGGGTAGGAGGAAACCTTGAGAGGAACCAGACTGCATGGGTTAGAATACATCTTGAGAGGAACCAGACTACATGGGTAGGAATACATCTTGAGAGTAACCAGACTGCATGGGTAGGAATACATTTTGAGAGGCACCAGACTACATGGGTAGGAGGATACCTTGATAAGAACCAGACTGTATGTGTAGGAATACATATTGACAGGAACCAGACTACATAGGTTGGAGGAAACCTTGAGAGGAACCAGACTGCATGGGTAGGAGGAAACCTTGATAGGAACCAGACTACATGGGTAGGAATACATCTTGAGAGGAACCAGACGACATGGGTAGGAGGAAACCTTGAGAGGAACCAGACTACATGGGTAGGAGGAAACCTTGAGAGGAACCAGAGTACATGGGTAGGAAGAAACCTTGAGAGGAACCAGACTACATGGGTAGGAGGAAACCTTGAGAGGAATCAGACTGCATGGGTAGGAATACATATTGAGAGGAACCAGACTACATGGGTAGGAGGAAAGCTTGAGAGGAACCAGACTGCATGGGTAGGAGGAAACCTTGAGAGGAACCAGACTGCATGGGTAGGAATACATCTTGAGAGGAACCAGACTACATGGGTAGGAGGAAACCGTGAGAGGAACCAGACTACATGGGGAGGAGGAAACCTTGAGAGGAACCAGACAACATGGGTAGGAGGATACCTTGAGAGGAACCAGACTGCATGGGTATGTATAAATCTTGAGAGGAACCAGACTGCATGGGTAGGAGGAAAACTTGAGAGGAACCAGACTGCATGCATAGGAGGAAACCTTGAGAGGAACCAGACTGCATGGGTATGTATACATCTTGAGAGGAACCAGAGTACATGGGTAGGAAGAAACCTTGAGAGGAACCAGACTACATGGGTAGGAGGAAACCTTGAGAGGAACCAGACTGCATGGGTAGGAGGAAACCTTGAGAGGAACCAGACTGCATGCATAGGAGGAAACCTTGAGAGGAACCAGACTGCATGGGTAGGAAGAAACCTTGAGAGGAACCAGACTACATGGGTAGGAGGAAACCTTGAGAGGAACCAGACTACATGCGTAGGAATACATCTTGAGAGGAACCAGACTACATGTGTAGGAGGAAACCTTGAGAGGAACCAGACTGCATGGGTAGGAATACATCTTGAGAGGAACCAGACTGCATGGGTATGTATAAATCTTGAGAGGAACCAGACAACATGGGTAGGAATACATCTTGAGAGGAACCAGACGACATGGGTAGGAGGAAACCTTGAGAGGAACCAGACTACATGGGTAGGAGGAAACCTTGAGAGGAACCAGAGTACATGGGTAGGAAGAAACCTTGAGAGGAACCAGACTACATGGGTAGGAGGAAACCTTGAGAGGAATCAGACTGCATGGGTAGGAATACATATTGAGAGGAACCAGACTACATGGGTAGGAGGAAAGCTTGAGAGGAACCAGACTGCATGGGTAGGAGGAAACCTTGAGAGGAACCAGACTGCATGGGTAGGAGTACATCTTGAGAGGAACCAGACTACATGGGTAGGAGGAAACCTTGAGAGGAACCAGACTACATGGGTAGGAATACATCTTGAGAGGAACCAGACTACATGGGTAGGAGGAAACCGTGAGAGGAACCAGACTACATGGGGAGGAGGAAACCTTGAGAGGAACCAGACAACATGGGTAGGAGGATACCTTGAGAGGAACCAGACTGCATGGGTATGTATAAATCTTGAGAGGAACCAGACAACATGGGTAGGAATACATCTTGAGAGGAACCAGACTACATGGGTAGGAGGAAAACTTGAGAGGAACCAGACTGCATGCATAGGAGGAAACCTTGAGAGGAACCAGACTGCATGGGTATGTATACATCTTGAGAGGAACCAGAGTACATGGGTAGGAAGAAACCTTGAGAGGAACCAGACTACATGGGTAGGAGGAAACCTTGAGAGGAACCAGACTGCATGGGTAGGAGGAAACCTTGAGAGGAACCAGACTGCATGCATAGGAGGAAACCTTGAGAGGAACCAGACTGCATGGGTAGGAAGAAACCTTGAGAGGAACCAGACTACATGGGTAGGAGGAAACCTTGAGAGGAACCAGACTACATGCGTAGGAATACATATTGAGAGGAACCAGACTACATGTGTAGGAGGAAACCTTGAGAGGAACCAGACTGCATGGGTAGGAATACATCTTGAGAGGAACCAGACTGCATGGGTATGTATAAATCTTGAGAGGAACCAGACAACATGGGTAGGAATACATCTTGAGAGGAACCAGACTACATGGGTAGTAGGAAACCTTGAGAGGAACCAGACTACATGGGTAGGAGGAAAACTTGAGAGGAACCAGACTGCATGCATAGGAGGAAACCTTGAGAGGAACCAGACTGCATGGGTATGTATACATCTTGAGAGGAACCAGAGTACATGGGTAGGAAGAAACCTTGAGAGGAACCAGACTACATGGGTAGGAGGAAACCTTGAGAGGAACCAGACTGCATGCATAGGAGGAAACCTTGAGAGGAACCAGACTGCATGGGTATGTATACATCTTGAGAGGAACCAGAGTACATGGGTAGGAAGAAACCTCGAGAGGAACCAGACTACATGGGTAGGAGGAAACCTTGAGAGGAACCAGACTACATGCGTAGGAATACATCTTGAGAGGAACCAGACTACATGTGTAGGAGGAAACCTTGAGAGGAACCAGACTACATGGGTAGGAATACATCTTGAGAGGAACCAGACGACATGGGTAGGAGGAAACCTTGAGAGGAACCAGACTGCATGGGTAGGAGAAAACCTTGAGAGGAACCAGACTGCATGGGTAGGGAGAAATATTGAGAGGAACCAGACTACATTGGCAGGAGGAAAACCTGAGAGGGACAAGACTACATGGGTAGGAGGGAACCTTGAGAGGAACCAGACTGCATGGGTTGGAATACATCTTGAGAGGAACCAGACTACATGGGTAGGAATACATCTTGAGAGTAACCAGACTGCATGGGTAGGAATACATTTTGAGAGGAACCAGACTGCATGGGTAGGAGGAAACCTTGATAGGAACCAGACTACATGGGTAGGAATACATCTTGAGAGGAACCAGACAACATGGGTAGGAGGAAACCTTGAGAGGAACCAGACTACATGGGTAGGAGGAAACCTTGAGAGGAACCAGAGTACATGGGTAGGAAGAAACCTTGAGAGGAACCAGACTACATAGGTAGGAGGAAACCTTGAGAGGGACACGACTGCATAGGTAGGAGGAAGCCTTGAAAGGGACAAGACTGCATTGGTAGGAGAAAACCTTGAGAGGAACCAGACTACATGGGTAGGAGGAAACCTTGAGAGGAACCAGACTACATGGGTAGGAGGATACCTTGAGAGGAACCAGACTGCATGGGTATGTATAAATCTTGAGAGGGACCAGACAACATGGGTAGGAATACATCTTGAGAGGAACCAGACTACATGGGTAGTAGGAAACCTTGAGAGGAACCAGACTACATGGGTAGGAGGAAACCTTGAGAGGAACCAGACTGCATGCATAGGAGGAAACCTTGAGAGGAACCAGACTGCATGGGTATGTATACATCTTGAGAGGAACCAGAGTACATGGGTAGGAAGAAACCTTGAGAGGAACCAGACTACATGGGTAGGAGGAAACCTTGAGAGGAACCAGACTGCATGGGTAGGAGGAAACCTTGAGAGGAACCAGACTGCATGCATAGGAGGAAATCTTGAGAGGAACCAGACTGCATGGGTATGTATACATCTTGAGAGGAACCAGAGTACATGGGTAGGAAGAAACCTTGAGAGGAACCAGACTACATGGGTAGGAGGAAACCTTGAGAGGAACCAGACTGCATGCGTAGGAATACATCTTGAGAGGAACCAGACTACATGTGTAGGAGGAAACCTTGAGAAGAACCAGACTACATGGGTAGGAATACATCTTGAGAGGAACCAGACGACATGGGTAGGAGGAAACCTTGAGAGGAACCAGACTACATGGGTAGGAATACATCTTGAGAGGAACCAGACGACATGGGTAGGAGGAAACCTTGAGAGGAACCAGACTACATGGGTAGGAATACATCTTGAGAGGAACCAGACGACATGGGTAGGAGGAAACCTTGAGAGGAACCAGACTGCATGGGTAGGAGAAAACCTTGAGAGGAACCAGACTGCATGGGTAGGGAGAAATATTGAGAGGAACGAGACTACATTGGTAGGAGGAAAACCTGAGAGGGACAAGACTACATGGGTAGGAGGAAACCTTGAGAGGAACCAGACTGCATGGGTTGGAATACATCTTGAGAGGAACCAGACTACATGGGTAGGAATACATCTTGAGAGGAACCAGACGACATGGGTAGGAGGAAACCTTGAGAGGAACCAGACTACATGGGTAGGAGGAAACCTTGAGAGGAACCAGAGTACATGGGTAGGAAGAAACCTTGAGAGGAACCAGACTACATAGGTAGGAGGAAACATTGAGAGGAACCAGACTACATGGGTAGGAGGAAACCTTGAGAGGAACCAGAGTACATGGGTAGGAAGAAACCTTGAGAGGAACCAGACTACATAGGTAGGAGGAAACCTTGAGAGGAACCAGAGTACATGGGTAGGAAGAAACCTTGAGAGGAACCAGACGACATGGGTAGGAGGAAACCTTGAGAGGAACCAGACTACATGGGTAGGAGGAAACCTTGAGAGGAACCAGAGTACATGGGTAGGAAGAAACCTTGAGAGGAACCAGACTACATAGGTAGGAGGAAACCTTGAGAGGGACACGACTGCATAGGTAGGAGGAAGCCTTGAGAGGGACAAGACTGCATAGGTAGGAGGAAACCTTGAGAGGGACAAGACTGCATTGGTAGGAGAAAACCTTGAGAGGAACCAGACTACATGGGTAGGAGGAAACCTTGAGAGGAACCAGACTACATGGGTAGGAGGAAACCTTGAGAGGAACCAGACTACATGGGTAGGAGGAAGCCTTGAGAGGAACCAGACTGCAGAGAGGAACAAGCCACTCTGGGCCCCACTCCAGCCATTTTCCCAGGGGCACTAAAGTGGCCTAATATGTCTCTGAGTGTCACTTGACTTGTGTCAGGTGCCTGAAGTATGAGGATCAGGATTAAGTTAGCGCTGAAACACACACACACACAGAGACACATTTTGAAATCTTGATTTGAATCCACAAATCACATTACAGTCGAGAAGGATTCAAACATTTCAAAGGACACCGATATCTGGACACTTATGGAAACAGATAGCACCGTCTTCTCCACACAGCAAGGCTGCCCATGACCGCTGACACAGAGCAGTACCTCACTATCTGCTTTGCCTTTGTCTTATGCATGCCTACAATCTGAAGGCAATGTACTGTCAGCCTACTGTATAGTGAGCATTTCTCATTTGTGAAGATAATCCATCCACCTGACAGGTGCGGCATATCAAGAAGCTTATTAAATGGCATGATCATTACACAGGTGCACCTTGTGCTTGGGAAAATTAAAAGGCCACTCTAAAATGTGCGGTTTTGTAACACACCCCAATGCCACAGACGTCTCATGTTTTGAAGGAGTGTGCAATTGGCATTCTGACTGCAGGAATGTCCACCAGAGCTGTTGCCAGGTAATTAAATGTTCATTTCTCTACCATAAGCCGCCTCCAATGTCATTTTAGAGAATTTGTCATACGTCCAACCGCCCTCAGAACCGCAGACCTGTAACGGTTTTCTTCCTCTACTGAGGAGGAGTAGGAAGGATCGGACCAATATGCGCGTGGTACGTGTCCATGTTAATATTTGTTTAAACTGAACACAAAACAAAATAACATGAGAACGAACAAAAACGAAACAGTTCTGTCTGGTGCAGACACAGAGACAGAAAACAACTACCCACAAATCATAGTGGGAAAACAGGCTGCCTAAGTATGGTTCTCAATCAGAGACAACGATAAACAGCTGCCTCTGATTGGGAACCATACCAGGCCACAGAAATACAAAAACATAGAACAACACATAGAATGCCCACCCCAACTCACGCCCTGACCAAACTAAAATAGAGACATAAAAAAGGAACTAAGGCCAGGACGTGACAAGACCATGTTTAACCACGCCAGCCCAGGACCTCCACATCCCGCTTCTTCATATGAAGGGGTTGCTGCGGAGTATTTCTGTTTGTAATGAAGCCCTATTGGTATTTCAGGAACTTGTCAGTGAAGGTCTGCTCCATGTAAGAGTCAAAAGAGCAACCCACTTCCAAAATGAGCCACTCCCTCTGGCCTCCCCCACTACAATAATATCTGGCATATTGGGATTCAAAACACACACACACACACACACACACACACACACACACACACACACACACACACACACACACACACACACACACACACACACACACACACACACACAATAACACACCATGCTTTGTTTGATTCAAGAAACATTGTAGCAAACCAACATAAAAAGTGTAACTGCAGTAACAACAGCAACAGGATGTCAATACAAGTGCCAAAGGTATTGATGAAGCAGTTTGTTGATTGGCCCTATTGATGAAATGATTAGGTTGGCTGAGTGAAGCAGAACAGCAGTTATTGATCAAACAAGCCTGTCATCATTGTCCTTAGGTCTGATAGATACCACAACTACACCAGTGGAGGCTGCTGAGGAGAGGACGGCTCATAATAATGCCTCAAACGCATGGAAACCATGTTGTTGATGTATTTGATACCATTCCAATAATTCCGTTCCAGCCATTACCGTGAGCCAGTTCCTCCGAATGAAGGTGCCACCAACCTCCTGTGAACTACAGCTCGGGGATTCAATCTTGCCACCTTGCCACCCGGTTACAAGTCCAACGCTCTAACCACTAGGCCACCTGCCACCCCATGAGTGATACCTGTCAGACCCTATGATAACCCCAACCAAGGCATGCCTTTGTGTGTGTGTGTGTGTGTGTGTGTGTGTGTGTGTGTGTGTGTGTGTGTGTGTGTGTGTGTGTGTGTGTGTGTGTGTGTGTGTGTGTGTGTGTGTGTGTGTGTGTGTGTGTGTGTGTGTGTGTGTGTGTGATCGTGGGTCTGTGGAATTGAGCCCAGTTTGCTGTAATTGTTGACAGATGTTATTCCTCACTATGCCTCTCTTGTCATTCCTCCTTCGGTCCTCTTTCTCTGTTTCTCTCTCTCGCACACTCACGCACACAATAAATGCACACGCACACACACATGGTTTGGCTGTCTGTATATGTTGCCATCACCACGGTAACATGTTTTCCCAATTTCTGGGAAATGTCCGACATCATTCAGAATCCTGTGCTTCCCATCGCTTGGTCCAGAAGCCATCCTAACATTGATAGCAGATTTATAACATGGACCTCTCTTTGAAAAACAAATGGTATGTGTGGTGTGTGTGTGTATGCATGCGTACATGGTTTATGACCATGTTCGGTCTGTCTGAAACTAGGAGTTTACAACTTAATTTGTCTGTCAGTGTAATCTGAAGCTTGTATTAACCTGGTACAGAAGAGAACAGAACAGAACAGAAAAGAACACTGAGGAATGAAAAGACTCCATCAGCATTGTGGCCTCCAGTGTTGGCCCAGTCAGACGGTGAACAGTACCAGTGAATAGTTGTTTCCTTTGTGTTCCAGTCCTCCTGGCTGTCTGCTGTGTGTTCTCTCTCTGAAGGGATTGGTTCTGGGAGATTTAGCTTCTCTGCTGAGAGAGAGAATCACATCTGCCAGGAGAGGAGGAGAAGGGAAGGGGGAGGTGGGGGGAATGAGAGAGAGAGTGAGGCTTCTAGCTAGTAGCCACCACCAGAACCGAGAGAGGACATGGAGGGATGAGGGAGAGCTAATGTGGAGAAAACAGAGAGAGAGAGAGAGAGAGAGATTTGAGTAGGAGAGAGCAATATATAGATTTGAGGATTTGAGGAGAGAGAGAGAGAGAGAGCGAGAGAAAGAGAGAGAGAGATATTTGAGAAGGACATATTTGAGGAGAGGGAGAAGAGAATGAGACAGAGAGGGAGACAGAGAGAAAAATTTGCGAAGGAGAGAGGGACTCCAGAGGAATGAAAGAGACAGTCAGAGGACTCATCTTGTGACCCATCAGCAGAAACATGAAATCAAGGCCTGTGTGAGGTCATTGTGTGTGTGCGTGTCTGTGTGTGTATTTGCACGCTATGAGGTCATTGAGTACTATATATTGAACACTGGGTCTAGTATCACAGAACCTTTGTGCCTTGTGGTTTGTAATGTTACACAGATATACTATCATCCATTTAGATTTAATCAGATAGACAGACTTATTCCTTATGTTCCAAATAATAAGCAACTCAAACTCTTCTCTCTTTTTGTTCTGAGAGTTCAGGTTCATAAGCTGGATTATATTTAGGATTTACAGTCAAACAGACATCTTTCCTTGGCTTCATTTACTGTGGTTCAACTCCATGCACAAAGCATGTAAGATCATGTAAAAGTATCACAAAGTGCTCACGGATCTTAAAAATGTTGTCCTCTGACCCAAAACAACTATGATTGAGGATTGGTGATCCTCACACATTCGCCATCCTAACCCCGGCCCTTCCTGTTGTTGGGTTCTGGTTGAGTACCCCTGGCTGTGGCGTCACCCCCAGACAGGGACCACAGTAAATTAGGTTAAAGGGCACTGGAGCATCCTGTCTGTGTCGGGCTGGGGGGCTGGTGGACTGGATAGGGGTTAGAGGGTGTTTGGGGGAGAAGAATTAGGCTCTCTGTCTGGGAGTTTTGACCAGGGGCAGGTGGCCCTGTTTTGGGGATACAACACAAACTAATGTTATCTTGTTAGCAAAATATTAACTTGACTGGAGCTTTTTAAAGTAACATTTTGATGTCCAGCTTCATCATTACATTTTTGGCCTAGTTTGTTCCTCTTATATAAAGAGGCTCACAACTAGTCTTGGTAGATGTTGACTTTTCAGTGGGTTGACATAAGAAAAGAGAGAGAGGAAGAGAGGAAGAGAGAATCACTGGAGATACCTGCCGTCCAGTCCTTTACCTTTATACCAAGAGGGAGAACAGCAGATAGGGAGCAAAGGAAAGTAATAACAGAGAGGGAGAGAACGAGAGGGAGAGAGAGAGGGGGGGATGATGGAAATAGCATTACCTCTATCTTTCTCGCCACTGCAGCGCTGCAAAGAGATTCGTTTGATTTACATAACCACTACCCCCTTCTCTCCTTCCTATTTAACCAACAAATGCTCTTTCCCTCTATTCTATCCTCTCCTTTCCTCCTCTGGGAGAAGACAGGTTGGAGATGCTCTAATTGCTATTAAGACATGTTTGCTTGTTCATCCTCTCTTTGGGGTGTCTGAGAGAGAGGGGGAGAGAGAGCGACAAAGAGACAGAGAGAGAGACCAAGTGGACAGAGGGATGTAGTCTGACTTCTCACACTAAGTTCCTCCGCTGCTCTGTCGTTCGCTAAATTCAGTGGCTTGCGAAAGTACTCACCCCCCTTGGCATTTTTCCTATTTTGTTGCCATACAACCTGGAATTAAAATATATATTTATTTTTTTGGGGGGGGGGGGGGGGTTGTATTATTTGATTTACACAACATGCCTACCACTTTGAAGATGCAAAATATTTTTTGGGGGGAAACAAACAAGAAATAAGACAAAAAAAACTGAAAACTTGAGTGTGCACAACTATTCACTCATACTTTGTATAGCCACCTTTTGCAGCAATTACAGCTGCAAGTCTTTTGGGTATGTCTCTATAAGCTTGGCACATCTAGCCACGGGGATTTTTGCCCATTCTTCAAGGCAAAACTGCTCCATCTCCTTCAAATTGGATGGGTTCCGCTGGTGTGCAGCAATCTTTAAGTCATACCACAGATTCTCAATTGGATTGAGGTCTGGGATTTGACTAGGCCATTCCAAGACATTTCAATGTTTCCCCTTAAACCACTTGAGTGTTGCTTTAGCAGTATGCTTAGGGTCATTGTCCTGCTGGAAGGTGAACCTCCATCCCAGTCTCAAATCTCTGGAAGACTGAAACAGGTTTCCCTCAAGAATTTCTCTGTATATAGCGCCATCCATCATTCCTTCAATTCTGACCAGTTTCCCAGTCCCTGCTGATGAAAAACATCCCCACAGCATGATGCTGCCACCACCATACTTCACTGTGGGGATGGTGCTCTCGGGGTGATGAGAGGTGTTGGGTTTGCGCCAGACGTAGCATTTTCCTTGATGGCCAAAAAGCTCAATTTTAGTCTCATCTGACCAGAGTACCTTCTTCCATATGTTTGGGGGTTCTCCCACATGCCTTATGGTGAACACCAAACATGCTTGCTTATTTTTTTCTTTAAGCAATGGCTTTTTTTCTGGCCACTCTGCCGTAAAGCCCAGCTCTGTGGAGGGTACGGCTTAAAGTAGTTCTATGGACATACAATCCAATCTCCACTGTGGAGTTTTGCAGCTCCTTTAGGGTTATATTTGGTCTCTTTGTTGCCTCTCTGATTCATGCCCTCCTTGCCTGGTCCGTGAGTTTTGGTGGGCGGCCCTCTCTTGGCAGGTTGGTTGTGGTGCCATATTATTTCCATTTTTTAATAATGAATTTATTGGTGCTTTTTTTAACCCAACCCTGATCTGTACTTCTCCACAACTTTGTCCCTGACCTGTTTGGAGAGGTCCTTGGTCTTCATGGTGCCACTTGCTTAGTGGTGTTGGAGACTCTGGGGCCTTTCAGAACAGGTGTATATATACTGCGATCATGTGACAGATTATGTGACACTTTTTATTTTTTTATTTCACCTTTATTTAACCAGGTAGGCTAGTTGAGAACAAGTTCTCATTTGCAACTGCGATTGCACACAGGTGGACTTTATTTAACTAATTATGTGAGTTCTGAAGGTAATTGGTTGCACCAGATCTTATTTAGGGGCTTCATAGCAAAGGGGGTGAATACATATGCACTCACCACTTTTTCGTTAAAAAAAAATATTTCCTATTTTTTTAAACAAGTCCATTTTTTCATTTCACTTCACCAATTTGGACTATTTTGTGTATGTCCATTACATGAAATCCAAATAAAAATCTATTTAAATTACAGGTTGTAATGCAACAAAATAGGAAAAATGCCAAGGGGGGTGAATACTTTCGCAAGTCACTGTACATTAGTCTGAGATGGCCATCATTGAAGTCATTTGTGGTGACGAGGGGCTTTGTACAAAACAAAGTAATCAGCGATTGGATCGTCTCTAACCAATCAAAGTATCAAAGCCAAAGACAACTTTTCCAACTGCCGCACGTGTGTTCTGGCTCTGGCCCAACCCAACAGTTTCTAGACCAATCAGACGATCCTGAATGTCGGGAGGTACTCAGATCCAGACTCATTGTGGAGAAGAAACTAACGTCTGTGGGCGTGGTTTAGTGTTTCGCCTGAGCAAGGAGTCTGGGTAGCCAGGTAAAGAGAGATGTAGGGTTGAAGAGCGACTCAGAGTGAAGGGAGAGGAAGATAGAGAGCAGAAGATGAATCAGAGAGAAAGAGGGGATGGGATTGAGAGAATGATGGATGGATGGAGGGAAAAAGAGAGATGGATGGAGATACAGGAGGAGGGGGGAGTTATTTATAGTCAGCTTGCTGTTGGTCTGGAGCGCATAGCATCCATGTCAGTCCTCATCAGCTACACACACACACACACGGACACACGGACACACACAGACACAGACGGGGAGTAACGGATTAGATGTAACAGATTTTTTTTTTTTTTCTTATGTTACCAGCAAAATAATTGGAATCAGATTACAGATCATTTAGAAAAAGTTGATTATTACTTTTAGGATTACGTTTAAATTCAGAAAGGACATTTTCGGGAAAAAATTCTTTCTGTTTTCTCAATATCATTCAAATCAGTATTGAAAATGGCACAAATTTAAGTTTGGTCCTCCTGAGCAATTCTGACCACAAATCAGAGACCACTATGATGACACACAATGTCTTTGATGAAAAAGAAGGAATAGGCTTTTGTAGGCTACTGTCGAAGCTATTCCTTCCAATTGTGCGACTGTTGTCGGCATCTAAAGATTCTACTGTACATCCAACTTGAATAAACGCTTGGAGGTAAGGAAGACAGTAGTGGTGTAGCCGACACGGCTATCACTTATTATTAATACAGTATATACATAGCGCAATGATGTGAATCACACTTCTGCTCTCTCATTTAGCTATTTGCGCCTTACGGATTGTGGTTGTTGTGGATGGATTTTACCCAATAATGTTTGAATTTAAGAAGTTTAAGCTGCCTATCAATCATTGTTTTTGCGACCAGTGGACAAAAAGTGAAAAATGTGCTCTTGCAACAGCTGCATAGTGCGGATTCCAGCCTATGGAAGAGTTCCTCCCTTCTAAAATCCTCCCTGGTATTGTGCTCCATACTGTAAACAACAAATGTAATTTAAGAAGTGTGGCTTTTATTGCTCTATCTAATTCTTGCTGATAGAAAAAAGAAACTATAGGCCTAATGGACAAACTCACGCACAATTGATGGACTTAAACTGCTGCAACATGTTGAAATATCAATGTGTCACCAAACATTTTTCACTTGCAAATAGCACTTTTCGGTAGTGCTCAAAGCATGCCATTCCATGAGGACAGCATTTATTTTTCAACTCGGAGCAATGAGCACAGTCAGTCCTCCATGACAACAACATCATAAACAACTGTTGGCTATTAAGTCCTTCGTTTTTGGGTTATGCTCAGGTAAAACAATTTGGCTGATCTATATTTTCAGATACAGTAGCAGCAGGTAGCCAAGCGGTAATAGCGTTTGGCCATTAACTGGAAGGTCACTAGTTCGAATCCCTGAACCGACGAGGTGGAACATCTGTGCCTTTGAGCAATGGACTTAACCTTAATTGCTCCAGGGTTGCCGTTGATAATGAAAGACCCTTGCTGTGACCCCACTCTCCGAGGGTGTCTCAGGTAGACTGGGATATACAAAACATTTTTTTTCCAATTCACATGTGTGTTCATATTTGATTTATTATTATATTTCCATGTCTTATTCTTGAAGATCAAGGGGTATTAAATTCATTGGAATGAATGGAATTCTGCCAGACTTTGTTTTTTTATTTTAAGTTATAGTCTAATCCAGTGCTGCCCAACCCTCTTCCTGGAGATCTACTGTCCTGTAGGTTTTTAGTCCAACCCTCTTCCTGGAGATCTACTGTCCTGTAGGTTTTTAGTCCAACCCTCTTCCTGGAGATCTACTGTCCTGTAGGTTTTTAGTCCAACCCTCTTCCTGGAGATCTACTGTCCTGTAGGTTTTTAGTCCAACCCTAAGTTAGCGGTTCTTATTCAGCTATTTAAGGTCTTGTTGAGCAGCTAATTAGTTGAATCAGGTGTGTTAAACTAGGTTTGGACTGAAAACCCACAGGACGGTAGATCTCCAGGAAGAGATCATATTATATCTAATCATATTATTATCAGTATTGAAGTAGAAAGCAATGGGTAAGAAGAAGCATATAACTCATAAAATAAAATGCAACATCCATTTATGGCCAGCTATGTCGACATTGATTTATCCTCCAATAGATGTTGTTCAATTGGTACTATTAATTTTTGTTAAGGGGAAAGTAATCTCAAAGTAACTGAAAGTAATCAGATTACGTTACTGTGTTTGGGTAATCCAAAAGTTACGTTACTGATTACAATTTTGGACAGGTAACTAGTAACTGTAACGGATTACATTTCACAGACACCTGATCTGAGTGTGTGCGTGCGTGCGAGGGAGGGCGGTGTACGTAAGTGTGTATGTTTAAGCGTTGATGTTTGCGTGATTGTCTGTCTGTCTTCTGTCTTTTCATCTCATGTAAACAGCTAGCCATTCAGCCCATCAACCTACGAATGTCTTCAAGCAACTGTTTTTTCTCTGTCTCAGACACACACACATTAATTGTGATAAACTCACGTTTACCGGTACGGCATACCCTGCTATTTATTTTGCCGGGACGTCATACCTGACCGTACTGCCTTACTTTCACCTCTGCCCGTAACACAAACCAAAACCCTAAACCTAACTCCTAACAATAACCCGAACCCGAACCACTAACCCCTTACCCTAATTCTAACCCTAATTGTAACCCTAAACCTAAACCCTAAGCTTAAAATAGCCTCATGGGGACAAGGGAGAATTTTCCTTGTTTTACTATCCTTGTTTATTTATATCCTTGTTTATTTTAGGTAGATTTTAGGTACCCATGAGACTAGAAGAACCAACACATACATGCACACACACACACACACACGAATCCCCACCATAACTTTCTTTTGTCTGCATCCAACTCAATCCACTTCATCAATTACATAGGTACACACTCATCATCTCTATCTCTCTGTCTCTATCTCTCTTTCTAACATCCCTTTAGATTCCTGTGTATTAGGTAGTTGTTGAGGAATTGTTAGAATACTTGTTAGATATTACTGTACTGTCAGAAATAGAAGCACAAGAATTCCGCTACACTCACATTAACATCTGCTAACCATGTGTATGTGACCAATACAATTTGATTTGATTTGATTTAACACACACATACACAGGCAGACACACACATACACAGGCAGACACAAACACACATACACGCAGTTCCTCTATTCTGTAAGTGTAACTGAGGGCCTACCTGAGGATTTGCTCCCATGACATCAATACTAGAGGTCGACCTATTAATTGGAATGGCCGATTAATTTGGGCCGATTTCAAGTTTTCATAACAATCGGATATCGGTAGTTTTGGACATCGATTTGGCCGTTTTTTTTTTTTTACACCTTCATTTAATCTTTATTTAACTAGGCAAGTCAGTTAAGAACACATTCTTATTTTCAATGACGGCCTAGGAACGGTGGATTAACTGACTCGTTCAGGGGTTCAGGATTTCACCTTGTCAGCTCGGGGGATCCAATCTTGCAACTTTACAGTTAAGTAGTCCAACGCTCTAACCACCTGCCTCTCATTGCACTCCACGAGGAGCCTGCCTGTTACGCGAATGCAGTAAGCCAAGGTAAGTTGCTAGCTAGCATTAAACTTATCTTATAAAAAAACAATCAATCTTAACATAATCACTAGTTAACTACACATGGTTGATGATATTACTAGTTTATCTAGCGTGTCCTGCGTTGCATATAATCGATGCGGCGCGTATCGTTGCTCCAATGTGTACCTAACCATAAACATCAATGCCTTTCTTGAAATCAATACACAGAAGTATATATTTTTAAACCTGCATATTTAGCTAAAAGAAATCCAGGTTAGCAGGCAATATTAACCAGGTGAAATTGTGTCACTTCTCTTGCGTTCATTGCACGCAGAGTCAGGGTATATGCAACAGTTTGGGCCGCCTAATTTGCCAGAATTTTACATAATTATGACGTAACATTGAAGGTTGTGCAATGTAACAGGAATATTTAGACTTATGGATGCCACCCGTTAGATAAAATACAGAACGGTTCCGTATTTCACTGAAAGAATAAACGTTCTTTTTTCGAGATTATATTTTCCAGATTTGGCCATATTAATGACCTAAAGCTCGTATTTCTGTGTGTTATCATGTTATAACTAAGTCTGATTTGATAGAGCAGTCTGACTGAGCAGCAGCAGGCCCGTAATCATTCATTCAAACAGCCCTTTCGTGCGTTTTGCCAGCAGCTCTTCGCAAGCACAGCGCTGTTTATGACTTCAAGCCTATCAGCCTAATGGCTGGTGTAACCAATGTGAAATGGCTAGCTAGTTAGCTGGGTGTGCGCTAATACTGTTTCAAATGTCACTCGCTTTTAGATTTGGAGTAGTTATTCCCCTTGCGCTGCAAGGGCCGTGGATTTTGTGGAGCGATGGGTAACGATGCTTCGAGTGTGGCTGTTGTCTATGTGTTCCTGGTCCGAGCCCAGGTAGGGGCGAGGAGGGGAACGGAAGCTATACTGTTACACTGGCAATACTAAAGTGCCTATAAGAACAGCCAATAGTCAAAGTTATATGAAAAACAAATGGTATAGAGAGAAATAGTCCTATAAATACTATATTAACTACAACCTAAAACCTCTTACCTTGGAATATTGAAGTCTCATGTTAAAAGGAACCAGCAACTTTCATATATTCTCATGTTCTGAGCAAGGAACTTAAACGTTAGCTTTTTTACTTTCTTCTCCAACACTTTGTTTTTGCATTATTTAAACCAAATGTAACATGTTTCATTATTTATTTGAGGCTAAATTGATTTTATTGATGTTTTATATTAAGTTAAAATAAGTGTTAATTCAGTATTTTTGTAATTGTCATTATTACAAATTTAAAAAATTAATAATCGGTCGACCTCTCACTAATCTTGTTCATTATTCCTGCTTTAGACGGAGTGACTGTAACCAACCACAAGACACAAGACACAACACACATACACACATACTGACCACAGCTCATCCCCAGGCACAAACAGAGGAAATGGCCGATGCTCCTCCAGAAATGACAGTTTAGAAACATTTCACTTTATGAGCATTCCTGTGGTGTCTGGCATTCATGTCTCTCTTTGTTTGACTTACTCTCTTTCCCCTTGAGTCTTCTTGTTCCTCGCTATCCCTTTCTCTCTCCATCTCTCTCTACCCCTCTATCCCGGTTTCCACTAGTCACTCATTTGCTTTTTGGTCTTAATTTAAGGTTATGGTTAGGCATAAGGTTAGCAGTCTGATTAAGGTTAAGGTTAAGGTAAGGGGTACTTTTAAAATCTGATATTAAGAAGATAAATTGTAGAAATATGAGGGATTTAGCTTGGTGGCTGTGGTAACTAGTGACAACCCTCTATCCCTTTCTCTGTCCCTAGCTTCTTCCTACTCCAGTAGGACTCACATTAATTACTGACCTGTCTGTCAGGCAGTGTCCTGGCCAGCTATGTGCTGAGGCGAGTCATGGAACAGGACCTGAGGTTTTACAGCTCTTGACTCATTGTGATGAAGTAACAATTTGTATTTTAGATCATAATGATTCATATTTTATGGACAGATCCCAAATCAGCAATCCTATTCTGAGGCGTTATGAATATGGGTTCTGAAGGACATCATCCTACTCTATCACAGATGTCTTCCATGGTTTTAATAGACACCTGACCTGGAACACTACTGTAGAATAACTTTCCCTCCAAGACTGACTGCAACAATGCTGAGAGATTATTTATTAATTTATTAATTTCAATGATAAGCATTATGTAGCAGAGTTTATTCCTCCCTGGACTGGGCTTGAACCAGGGACCCTCTGCACAACAATTATTCAAGGTCTTTGTAATGGCCGTTGGTGGAAGAAGGTGAGGACCAAAGCACAGCGTGGTAGGTGTTTGTCATTTATTAAATAGAACTGAACACTACATACAAAGTAACAAAAAGAACAACCGAAACAGCTCCGTCAGGTACAAAACAGAAAGCAACTACCCACAAACTACCCACCCATATGGGCAGGAGTTACCTAAGTATGGTTCTCAATCAGAGACAACGATAGACAGCTGTCCCTGATTGAAACAAAAACAAAGAAATACAACAACATAGAAAAAGGAACATAGAATGCCCACCCTAGTCACACCCTGACCTAACCAAAATAGAGAATAAAAGACTCTCTATGGCCAGGGCGTGACAGTCTTAGTACTGCAGTTGCTTATCTTGACAAGCCGTATAATCTCTTTTCCTCACTATGAAGTTAAAAGTAAAGTCAAAGTGGATGACAGATGTACAGTTCTGTTCAGCGGGATCTGGTTTCTCCAGTGATGGCTGCTCACTAGATCTGTGCTATACAGTGATGACTGTTCAGTCAAGCTGTTTTCTACAGTAGATATATGGAGAAAATTCAGACAGGTTTGCCCCCATGGCAACTCAATCTCTGCTCCCTGTCTTTGAGCAGAAATAGAGGGAGTAGAAAGTGTCAGAATTAGTGTGTGTGAGAGAGAAAGAGATTAAGCTGGTCTTGTAGTGTCTCAAACATTCTTCCACACAACACGGTATACCCTCAGACAGAGAAAAAGAGAGAGAAGAAGAATAAGTACAGTGTCTGAGGTATGCATAACAGAAATAAAATGATTCCCTCCCTCCAGACTGAATTCCCTGACAGGTGGATTGTACCAGGAATTTGGAAAAGCTCTGAGAAGGCCCTCGGGGTACTGGACAAGGCTGCAGTGTCGTTCTGGGAGAAGAGAAGGAGGGGGAAGAGTAGAGGGGGGGAAAGTGGAGAAGATTAGGGTAGAGCAGATGAGAGGAGAAGAACAATTAACAGAATACTTAGACAAGAGAGGAGAAGGGGAGAGAAGAAGAGTGTAGGGCAGTGGTTCCCAAACTTTTATAGTCCCGTACCCCTTCAAACATTCAACAAATGTTGTTTTTTGCCATCACTATATGATACATTTATTAAACATAAGAATGAGTTTTTATCACAACCCGGCTCGTGGGAAGTGACAAATGGCTCTTATAGGACAAATAATAATATAATAATCAATAATTTTACTCTTTATTTAGCCATCTTACATATAAACCTTATTTGTTCATCAAAAATTGTGAATAACTCAACACAGGTTACTGAGAAGGGTATGCTTGAAAGGATGGACATAACTCTGCCATGTTGGGTTGTATTGGAGAGACTCAGTCTTAAATCATTTTCCACACACAGTCTATGCCTGTCGTTAGTTTTCATGCTAGTGAGGGTCGAGAATCCACTCTCACATAGGTACGTGGTTGCAAAGGGTATCAGTGTCTCAGTGTGATTTGCCAAGGCAAGAAACTCAACCCTATCCAGAAATCAGGCAGTGGCTTCTGATTAAATTACATTTTCACAGAACCGCTTGTTGCAGCTCCTTGTTGAGGCTCCCATGTTCAGATATCGGTAAGTGGACTGGAGGCAGGGCATGAAAAGGATTACGAATCCAGTTGTTTGTGTCGTCCGTTTCGGGAAAGTACCTGCGTAATTACGCACCCAACTCACTCAGGTGCTTCACTATATCACATTTGACATTGTCTGTAAGCTTAAGTTCATTTGCACACAAAAAAATCCTACAATGATGGAAAGACCTGTGTGTTGTCCGTGTTAATGCAGACAGAGAAGAGCTCCAACTTCTTAATCATGATGATGGGGCGGTGTGTCGGAAGCAGGTGCAGGTGAAACGTTTTAATAAAACAACAAAACCAAGAACACAACACTAACATAAGGCAGAACACCGATACACAATAACAATAACAACTGATGAGTGAACCTGGGAGAGTGACATATAAAGGGGAGGAAATGATGAAGGAAATGGAGTACAGGTGTGAATCATAATGATTCACGGGAGTGCGTAATGATGAGGGCCAGTTGTGGGTAATGGTGAATCCCAGGACCGGTGGTTAGTACTCTGGCGACGTCATATGCCGGAGGGGAGGAGCAGGAGCAGACGTGACACATAGCCACAATTCTGTCCCGCACATTGGATATAGTTGCGGAGAGTCCCTGTAATCCTAGATTCAGATCATTTAGGCGAGAAAAAAACATAATCCAGATAGGCCAGTTGTGTGAGAAACTCGTCATCATGCAGGCGGTCAGACAAGAGAAAATGATGGTCAGTAAAGGAAACTTTAAGCTCATCTCTCAATTTAAAAAAACATGTCAATACTTTGCCCCTTAATAACCAGCGCACTTCTGTATGTTGTAAAAGCGTTACATGGTCGCTGTCCATATCATTGCATAATGCAGAAAATACACGAGAGTTCAGGGGCCTTGCTTTAACAAAGTTACCCATTTTCACGGTAGTGTCCAAAACATCTTTCAAGCTGTCATGCATTCCCTTGGCAGCAAGAGCCTCTCAGTGGATGTTGTAGTGTACCCAAGTGGCGTCGGCAGCAAGAGCCTCTTGGTGGATGTTGCAGTGTACCAAAGTGGCGTCGGCAGCAAGAGCCTCTTGGTGGATGTTGCAGTGTACCAAAGTGGCGTCGGGATCAACCACTTGCATGCGCGTTACCACTCCACTATGTCTCCCTGTCATGGCTTTTGCGTCATCAGTACAGATACCAACACATCTTGACCACCAAAGTTCATTTGATGTTACAAAGCTGTCCAGTACATTAAAAATATCCTCTCCTGTTGTACTGGTTTCCAGTGGTTTGCAGAAGAGGATGTCTTCCTTAATTGACCCCCCCCCCATAAACGTAACGGACATATACCAGGAGCTGTGCCAGACCGCCACGTCTGTTGACTCATCTAGCTGTAACGCATAGAATTCACTGGCTTGTATGCGAAGCAGTGATTGTGGGGCGGCAGGTAGCCGAGTGATTAGAGTGTTGGGCCAGTAACCGAAAGGTTGCCAGATTGAATCTTCGAGCTGACAAGGTAAAAATATTTTGTTCTGCCTCTGAGCAAGGCAGTTAACCCACTGTTCCTAGGCCGTCATTGTGAATAAGAATTTGTTCTTAACTGACTTGCCTAGTTAAATAAAGGTAAAAATAATAATAATAATAATAAAATCTCCTACCATGTCACTGATGCGTCGTGAAACAGTGAAGGAATTGTCTGTATAGTTTTTGGGGCCTTTTGTCTCAGCCATGACCACAACAGCAGGAAGAATTAAGTCCTCCACGATAGTATGGGGCTTGCCTGTCCTAACCACTCGGTAGCTCACCATATAAGACGCTTCTAGCCCCTTCTTATTAATGGTATCTGTTGCTTTTATACATATCTTACTACTCGAAAGTCGTCTTTATTCTCTCTCAAAAAACTCCTGTGGCTCATTTTTCATATTGTCATGTTTCGTTTCTAAATGTCTGCGCAAGAGTGAAAGTTTCCCGTGAGAGTGAAGGTTTCCCACGAGAGTGAAGGTTTCCTGTGAGAGAGTAACGGTTAATGTGATTGGATGTTAATCATTTGACTACAACCTGTATTGACGTTGTGTTGTTATTTCGCAGAACACTAGATGGTTTCATTTTATTTTTGGCAGTGAAACGAGGCTACTCAGTCAAGAAAAAAACCTCACCCAAATGTATAGCCCTGTTGGAAAATATAAATGTACTGTTTTTAAATGTGAAGATATTTATTTGGCGTACCCCCGACGGCATTGCGCGTACCCCAGTTTGGGAATATCTGATGTAGAGGAAAGGGAGGAAAGGAAGAAAAGAGAGGAGAAGAGAGAAGAGATAAGTATTGATCGGTTGTTAACAGCAGACCAATAGATCACAATGGGGATGATGAAGTCACAATGTCCAGGTTATCGTGGAAAGAGATACTCTCTCATGGGACCTCTTGGTTAAATAAAGGAGAGATAGAAAAAAGTGAGCTGGATGAAGTGAATTGTATTAGTAAATCAATAGCTACCAGGCTGTGATGGTGTCTTGAAAGCCAAAGGCCTGGAAACAACTGAAATGGGTTTTCAAATGTCGCTGAAATGTAATTGTGCAATTTATTTATTTTCCAGAGAAGACTGTTCTTAGGTGTTCTATGTGTGTTGTTCATCACATAAGTACACACCACATAAAATGTCATTATATTATCAGCTAAGAACAAGTCGAGATTCTGAGGAGCAATTAGGAGCTACATTCAATCAAGGCAGATGATCCAGGGTAAAAGCGCGGTCAACATCAACAATCCCGCGTTTTCTGAGACTGCTAAATGCTGCATACATGTATGTTGGCTCAATCAGAAATGACCTTTAAATGTCTATCACCCTATAACGAGGCTCTTTTGTGGACCGGATTGACTCTAGCTCTGTGTGTTTTTCCATTGGGCATTGAGTCTGAGAGTCTACCCTCTGCTGGTAGGTTGTAATACTAAACCGTCACTTCAGAACCACTGATGATCAGCAAGCCTGATGCCCTCTGGTACGGATAATATACAGGGGAACGGTAATGGTGGAAACTATGTAGTAGACCTGTTGTTAATGCTGTTTAGGTCTGTAATTCCCACAACTAAATTCTTGCATAATTGCGTCAGATCCTCGAGAAAACATACTAATCAGATTTGCCAAGTCTCCACCCCTCTAAATCGAAACTCTCAGCCAGTTTCGGCAAATCTATGGGCCAAATGTCCTCTCCCCTTCCGAAATTTGAATGATGCGAAATCATGTTTTGTCCAAATGATCAGTGACCAAAATTCTGCTTAACAGAACAAAGTTCCTAGTTAGTCGTCACATCCCACAATCTGTTGACAGATGCTACTACCATTTATGTTACGTGCGTCTGTCCACGAGAGATTAGATCCATAGTAGTTGCACAAGGAAGGAGGTAGGGAGGGAGGAAAGAAAGAAAGGCCTTAGATTCTCAAAGTAACAGGGTCATAGGCGGATACCGTCTACTATTCCTAATGTAGAGTAACAAGGATAGATCCTAGTGTCCAATGGCCATAGGGGATCCATTCAGTCAGTGTAACGGTATAGATGTAGCTATCATCTGTAGTACAGGCAAACACAGTCTCCTTTCACTTCCTCTTAACTAGATGATAAATGGAGTTCATTAGTCATATAGACAGTTGTCCTGTGTTCAATGTCTGGAGGTCACAGCTCCATCTCTATTCTCTACTGTTTGCTCCATTCTCTCTTCTCTTCTCTTCTTGCTCTTTCTCTATCAGGCTGTCTCCCTGTTTTCTCTCACTATTTTTTGCAGAGATCAGAAGGAGACTATTTAGCTCTAATGTTGTCTGCCACCAAATCCCCCTTTGAATAAAAGTCAGAAATTGAAGCGGGCAAATCATGTTTTATGTATATTGTGCTTACACAATGAAAGCAGAAAGCAGAGGGGGAAGTGGGGCAAGCATTATAGCCTGGCGTATTATAGCAACAAAGCTGCTTTACCCCCCTTCCTTAGAAAATGACTGCAGCATAGCAGCAATAGCCATAGAGAGGGAGAGGTTGAGGGGAGAGAGAGAAAGAAAGATATTTTAGAAAAGCTATTGACTTGCAAAGCGGAAGGAACACTACATAGAAATTGCATTAGCTTGCTACTGTCTGTGTTCCATCTGTGCTACTGTAACTCTTGGGTTTGATTGAGCTTGTAGGCTACAGTGAGACTGGCTGGGTTAAGATGGAAACTAGTTTAAAGTATTGTGAGGGTTGATATGACAGTTATGTAAGCCATGTGCAGTGCTTCTCTCTTCTCCCAGCTCTCTCCTTTTTTCTTTTGCTCTCTTTCTCTGCTTCTCTCCCTCCTCTCTCTTTCTCTGTCTCACTCTGCCTTTCTGACTCTCACTCCTATGTCTCTCTCTGCAGTAACTAACCTGCATGCCCGTTTAGGCACAGGTGTTTAGTGTCTGTCTGTGAGAGGGGAGTTAGATGGAAAGATGGATGGAGGGATGTGTCTCATTGCCCAGTGGACAGTTTGGCTAGTGATGGTTGGAGAAATGGCGCCGGAGGAGATGGCAGCCGTATTACGGTCTCCTAACCAATTGTGCTATTATGTGGGGTTTTTTCGCGATATTTGTAAATAATTTTGTACATAATGTTTCTGCAACCGTATCTTACGGCAGAAAAGAGCTTCTAGATATCAGGACATCGATCACTCACCTCGGATTAGACAAAGATTTTTTCAACAACAACAACAACAAGCAGGACTCACACGATATTCTCCAAACACCCCACAGGACAGACATCACAATCATTCGCAAAAGGAAGCGACGCAGAGGACAAAGAGCCGGATGTCTCATGAGGACCCGCAGAATGCAACTAGGAAAGCTACCGTCAATATTACTCGCCAACGTGCAATCATTGGACAATAAACTAGACGAGGTACGATCACGAATATCCTACCAACGGGACATCAAAAACTGTATTATCCTATATTTCACGGAATCGTGGCTGAATGGGGACATGGATATTCAGCTAGCGGGATACACGGTCTGTGCATATTTGTAAACAATAGCTGGTGCACAGAATCTAAGGAAGTCTCTAGATTTTGCTCATCTGACGTAGAGTATATTATGATAAATTGCAGGCCACACTACTTGCCTAGAGAGTTCTCAGCTATACTTTTCGTGGCTGTTTATTTACCACCACAGACAGATGCCGGCACTAAGACCGAACTCAGCCAGCTGTATAAGGAAATAAGCAAACAGGAACCCACTCACCCAGAGGCCCAGAGGCGACGCTCCTAGTGGCCGGAGACTTTAATGCAGGGAAATTTAAATCAGTTCAACCAAATCTCTATCAACATGTTAAATGTGCAACCAGAGGGAAAAAAAATTCTAGATCACCTGTACTCTACACACAGAGATGCGTACAGAGCTCTCCCTCACCTTCCATTTGGTAAATCCAAACACTACTCTATCCTCCTGATTCCTGCTTACAAGCAAAAATTAAAGCAGGAAGCACCAGTGACTTGGTCTATAAAAAATGGTCAGATGAAGCAGAAGCTAAACTACCAGACTGTTTTGCTATCACAGACTGGAACATGTTCCGGGATTCTTCCGATGACATTGAGGAATACACCACATCAGTCACTGGCTTTATCAATAAGTGCATTGAGGACGTCGTCCCCACAGTGACTGTACATACATACCCCAACCAGAAGCCATGGATTACAGGCAACATTCGCACTGAGCTAAAGGGTAGCAACAAACCATCAAACAGGCAAAGTGTCTACACCGGCTCCGACGCTCGTCGGATGTGGCAGGGCTTGCCAACTATTACAGACTACAAAGGGAAGCACAGCCGCGAGCTGTCCAGTGACACGAGCCTACCAGACGAGCTAAATCACTTCTATGCTCGCTTTGAGGCAAGCAACACTGAGGCATGCATAAGAGCATCAGCTGTTCCGGACGACTGTGTGATCACGCTCTCCGTAGCCGACGTGAGTAAGACCTTTAAACAGGTCAACATTCACAAGGCTGCGGGGCCAGATGGATTACCAGGACGTGTGTTCCGGGCATGTGCTGACCAACTGGCAGGTGTCTTCACTGACATTCTCAACATGTCCCTGATTGCTTCAAGCAGACCACCATAGTCCCTGTGCCCAAGAACACAAAGGCAAACTGCCTAAATGACTACAGACCCGTGGCACTCACGTCCGTAGCCATGAAGTGCTTTGAAATGCTGGTAATGGCTCACATCAACACCATTATCCCAGAAACACTACACCCACTCCAATTTGCATACCGCCCAAACAGATCTACAGATGATGCAATCTCTATTCCACTCCACACTGCCCTTTCCCACCTGGACAAAAGGAACACCTACTGTATGTGAGAATGCTATTCATTGACTGATTGACTGGGTGCGTGCTCAGTCCCCTCCTGTACTCCCTGTTCATCCACGACTGCATGGTCAGGCACGACTCCAACACCATCATTAAGTTTGCAGACGACACAACAGTGGTAGGCATGATCACCAACAACGACGAAACAGCCTATAGAGAGGAGGTCAGAGACCTGGCCGTGTGGTGCCAGAATAACAACCTATCCCTCACCGTAAGACTAAGGAGATGATTGTGGACTACAGGAAAAGGAGCACCGAGCACGTGCCCATTCTCATTGACGGGGCTGTAGTGGAGCAGGTTGAGAGCTTCAAATTCCTTGGTGTCTGCATCAACAACAAACTAGAAAGGTCCAAACAGATCAAGACAGTCGTGAAGAGGGCACAACAAAGCCTATTCCCCCTCAGGAAACTAAAAAGATCCTCAAAAGGTTCTACAGCTGCAACATCGAGAGCATCCTGAACGGTTGCATCACTGCCTGGTACGGCAATTGCTCGGCCTCCGACCGCAAGGCACTAAAGAGGGTAGTGCGTACGGCCCAGTACATCACCGGGGCCGAGCTGCCTGCCATCCAGGAACTCTACACCAGGCGGTGGCCACCATGCGGTGGCCCTGAAAATTGTCAAAGACCCCAGTCATAGACTGTTCTCTCTACTACCGCATGTCAAGCGGTAACGGAGTGCCAAGTCTAGGACAAAAAGTCTTCTCAACAGTTTTTACCCCCAAGCCATAAGAGGCCTGAACAGGTAACCAAATGGTTACCCGGACTATTTGCATTGTGTGCCATCCCCCAACCCCTCTTTTACGCTGCTGCTACTCTCTGTTATATATGCATAGTCACTTTAACTATACATTCATGTACATACTATCTCCATTGGCCCGACCAACCAGTGCTCCCGCACATTGGCTAACCGGGCTATCTGCATTGTGTCCCACCACCCGCCACCACCTGCCAACCCCTATATGTAACATTGTGCGTACTGGCGGCAGATAAGTCAGGCGCAGGATTTACAACGTTGCCGTTTAATAAACATAAAAAACACCATAAACAGAACGGGTGAATGGGTCAAACAAAACCCGGTATCCACCAGCATGACGTACACAAGCACTACAAGAAACAATTCCGGGACAAGGACATGGGGGAAACAGAGGGTTAATTACACAACATGTAATTGATGGAATTGAAACCAGGTGTGAGGGAAGACAAGACAAAACCAATGGAAAATGAAAGGTTGATCGGCGATGGCTAGAAAGCCGGTGACGTCGACCGCCGAACGCCGCCCGAACTAGGAGAGGGACCGACTTTGGTGGAAGTCGTGACAGTATACATACGAACAACAACTTACAGACAGACACACACAAACAATGACTATAGTACCAGTCAAAAGTTTGGACACACCTACTCATTCAAGGGTTTTTCTTTATTTTAACTATGTTCTACATTGTAGAATAATAGTGAAGACATCAGAACTATACCAGGGAGTGATGCAACCATGCTCTCGATGGTGCAGCTGTAGAACCTTTTGAGGATCTGTGGACCCATGCCAAATATTTTCAGTCTCCTGAGGGTGAATAGGTTTTGTCGTGCCCGCTTCACAACTGTCATTGTGTGCTTGGACCATGTTAGTTTGTTGGTGATGAGGACACCAAGGAACTTGAAGCTCTCAACCTGCTCCACTGCAGCCGTCGATGAGAATGGGGGCGTGCTCGGTCCTCTTTTTACTGTAGTCCACAATCATCTCCTTTGTCTTGGACACGTTGAGGGAGAGGTTGTTGTCCTGGCACCACACGGCTAAGTCTTTGACCTCCTCCCTATAGGCTGTCTCGTTGTTGTCGGTTCACCACTGTTGTGTCATTGGTAAACTTAATGATGGTGTTGGAGTCATGCCTGGCCGTGCGGTCATGAGTGAACAGGGAGTACAGAAGGGGGCTGAGCACGCACCCCTGAGGGGCCCCTGTGTTGAGGATCAGCGTGGTGGATGTTTTGTTACCTACCCTTGCCACCTGGGGGGCGGCCAGTCAGGAAGTCCAGGGTCCAGTTGCAGAGGGAGGTGTTTAGTCCCAGGGTCGTTAGCTTATTGATGAGCTTTGAGGACAATCTGGTGTTGAACGCTGAGCTGTAGTCAATGAATAGCATTCTCACATAGGTGTTCCTTTTGTCCAGGTGGGAAAGGGCAGCGTGGAGTGCAATAGAGATTGCATCATCTGTGGATCTGTTTGGGCGGTATGCAAATTGGAGTGGGTCTAGGGTTTCTGGGATGATCGTGTTGATGTGAGCCATGACCAGCCTTTCAAAGCACTTCATGTCTACAGACGTGAGTGCTACTGGTCGGTAGTCGTTTAGGCAGGTTACCTTAGTGTTCTTGGACGCAGGCACTATGGTGGTTCTCCTTAAAACATGTTGGCATTCCAATCTCTGAAAGGGAGATGTTGAAAATGTCAGTGAAGACACTTGCTAGTTGGTAAGCGCATGCTCGCAGTACACGTCCTGGTAATCCACCTGGCCAGGCGGCCTCGTGAATGTTGACCTGTCTAAAGGTCTTACTCATTGGCTGTGGAGAGCGTGATCACACAGTCTTCCGGTACAGTTGGTGCTCTCATGCATGTTCCAGTGTTATTTGCCTCGAAGCAAGCATAGAAGTAGTTTAGCTCATCCGGTAGGCTCGTGTCACTGGGCAGCTCTCGGCTGTGCTTCCCTTTGTAGTCTGCAATGCTATGCAGGCCCTTCCACATCTGACGAGTGTCAGAGCCAGTGTAGTGAGACTCCATCTTAGTCCTGTCTTGATGCTTTGCCTGTTTGATGGTTCGTCGCAGGACATAGCGGGATTTCTTATAAGCTTCCGGGTTAGAGTCCCACTCCTCGAAAGCGGCAGCTCTAGCCTTTAGCTCAGTGTGGATGATTTTTTTATTGATCTAGTCACTGCTGCTTCCTGCATTAATTTTAGCTTGTAAGCAGGAAACAGAGGATAGAATTATGGTCAGATTGCCAACTGGAGAGCGATGGAGAGCTTTGTATGCATCTCTGTGTGTGGAGTATAGGTGTTCCAGAGTTAAGTTTCGCTCTGGTTGCACATTTAACATGTTGATAGAAATGAGGGTAAAACTGATTTAAGGTTCCCTGCATTAAAGTCCCCGGCTACTAGGAATGCCACCTGTGGGTGAGCATTTTCTTGTTTGCTTATGGCAGAATTCTGCTCATTAAATGCTATCTTGGTGCCAGCCACAGACTGTGAAGGTATGTAAACAGCTACAAAGAATATAGATGAGAACTCTCTCGGTAGTTAATGTGGTCTGCAGCTTATCATGAGAAACTCTACCTCAGGTGAGCAAAGGCTCGAGACTTCCTTAGATATCGTGCACAAGCTGTAGTTTACAAAAATTCATAAACCGCCGCCCCTTGTCTTACCAGACACCGCTGTTCTATCCTGCCGGTACATCGTATAACTTGTTATGGCTGCAATCCCAATACCCGGGATCGATATGACAAATACCAGTGAAAATTAGAGGCCGCCAATTTCAAACCACAGAAATCTCATAATTTCAATTCCTAAAACATATATGTGTCTTATATAATTTTAAAGGTAATCTTGTTGTTAATCCCACCGAAGTGTCTGATTTCAAATAGGCTTTTCAGCGAATGTACTACAAACGATTATGTTAGGTCTCCACCAAACCACAATAAGCACAGCCATTTTCCAGCGAAATATAGCATTCACAAAAAGCAGAAATAAAGATCAAGTTAATCACTAACCTTGAATTTTCTTCATCAGATGACACTCATAGGACTTCATGTTACACAATACATGCCTGTTTTGTTTGATAAAGTTCATATTTATATTTTTTTAAATCTGAGTTTACATTGGCTTATTAGATTCACTAGTTCCAAAAACATCAAGTGATTTTGCATAGCCACATCGTTTCAACAGAAATACTCATCATAAATGGAGATGATAATACAAGTTATACACATGGAATTATAGATATACCTCTCCTTAATGCAACCGCTGTGTCAGATTTCAAAAAAACTTTACAGAAAAAGCAACACATGCAATAATCTGAGACGGCGCTCAGAACAGAAGCCAACAGAATTCAACAGAAATCAGAAAATACATGATAAATGTTTCCTTACCTTTGATGACCTTCATCAGAATGCAATCCTAGGAATCCCAGGTCCACATTAAATGCTTGATTTGTTCGAAAATGTCCGTTATTTATGTCCAATTAGCTACTTTGGTTAGCGCGTTTGGTAAACAATTCCAAAGTCACAAAGCGCTTCCACTATAATGTGACGAAATGTCCAAAAGTTCCGTAACAGTCAGTAGAAACATGTCAAACGATGTACTGAGTCAATCTTTAGAATGTTGTTTTCATATATCTTGAATAACGTTCCAACCGGAGAATTAGAATGACTTCAGATGACCGGTGGAACGCAGGTCCTTCCCCTGTGAACGCGCTTGGTGAATGCATGGTCAACTCGTGGCAGTGGTGACTATATCCTGTGTCATTCGACCCCCCTTCACATTAGAATCATCAGACAAAGTTCTATTGACTGTTGACATCTAGTGGAAGGCATAGGAAGTGAAAACTCATCCATATCTCGCTGTAATTTCAATGAGAGCTTGGTTGAAAATCTGCCACCTCAGGAAAAAAAACAGGAAGTGGAATTTCTCAGGTTTTTGCCTGCTATATGAGTTCTGTTATACTCACAGACATAATTCAGATAACAGTTTTAGAAACTTCAGTGTGTTTTCTATCCAATACTAATAATAATATGCAAATATTAGCAACTATGACTGAGGAGCTGGCCGTTTACAATGGGCACCTTTTCATCCAAGCTACTCAATACTGCCCCTGCAGCCATAAAAAGATAACCAGCCAGCTGTATTTTGATATTGTCGTCTTTCTCCACCTCCTCTTCACGCAGGCCTGTTCCCGAGGGAGCCGTATATCTTCTGCCTCGGGCTCGTCAGAGTCGTGAAAGAAGAAAAAGGATTCTGCTAGTCCGTGGTGAGTAATCGCAGTCCTGATGTCTAGAAGGTATTTTCGGTCATAAGGACTGTAGCGGAAACATTATGTACAACAATAGTAAAAAATAAGTTACAAACAATGCAGATAAACAAACAATAAAACACAATCACATTTGAACAATCTATGGCCACATATTGAGGTTAGCCTACTGTAAATACAGTGTATTCAGACCCCTTTAATTTTTCCACATTTTGTTATGTTACAGCCTTAATCTATAATTGATTAAATTGTTTTCCCCCTAATAAATCTCCACACAATACCCCATAATGACAAATTTTGTCGAAATCTTTGCAAATTTAGAATAAAAAAAAAACTGAAATGATATATTTACATAAGTATTCAGACCCTTTACTCAGTACTTTGTAGAGGTACTTTTGGCAGCGATTACAGCCCTGAGTATTCTTGGATTTGACGCTACTGTCATGTCCTCCTGGCACCAGAGGGCGGATGAGACCGCCCTAGAGACTTTTATTGGACTCAGGTGTGTCTTATTATTTCATGATTGTGTCCTTGTTAAAGAGGTGTGTTTTCTGTTGTCCATTGCAGGAGCTTGAATTGTTTACCGTGTGCGTTCGTTTCCTGTTTTTGAGTCTTAGTTTTTGTTGTTTTTTCAAGTGTACTGTGATCCTGTGGCTACTGTTTTAAGTATTAAGTTTATACTTAATCATTAATTCCTCTTCTGGTCTCTTCTTTGCACCTGGGTCCAACCTTACCACATCACAGCTACAAGCTTGGCACACCTGTATTTGCGGAGTTTCTCACAAATTTTTCTGCAGTTTTTCTCAAGCTCTATCATGTTGGATGGGGATCGTCGCAACACATTTATTTTCAGTTCTTTCCAGAGATGTTAGATTGGGTTCAAGTCCGGGCTCTGGCTGGGCCACTCAAGGACATTAAGAGACTTGTCCCGAAGCCACTCCTGCATTGTCTTGGCTGTGTGCTTAGGGTCGTTGTCCTGTTGGAAGGTGAACCTTCACCCCAGTCTGAGGTCCTGAGCACTCTGGAGTAGGGTTTCATCATCAATGATCTCTCTGTACTTTGCTCCGTTCATATTTCCCTTGATCCTGACTAGTCTCCCAGTCCCTGCCGCTGAAAAACACCACCACCATGTTTCACAGTAGGGATGGTGCCAGGTTTCCTCCAGACGCGAAGCTTGGCATTCAATCTTGGTTTCATCAGACCAGAGAATCTTGTTTCTCATAGTCTGAAAGTCCTTTAGGTGCCTTTTGGCAAACTCCAAGTGGGCTGTCATGTGCTTTTTACTGAGGAGTGGCTTCCATCTGGCCACACTACCATAAAGGCCTGATTGGTAGAGTGCTGCAGAGATGGTTGTCCTTCTGGAAGGTTTTCCATATCCACAGAGGAGCTTTGGAGCTCTGTCAGAGTGACCATCGGGTTCTTGGTCACCTCCCTGTACAAGGCCCTTCTCCCCCGATTGCTCAGTTTGGCCTGGTGGCCAGCTCTAGGAAGAGTCTTGGTGGTTCCAAGCTACTTCCATTTAAGAATGATGGAGGCTGCTGTGTTCTTGGGGACCTTCAATGCTGCAGAAATGTTTCACCCTTCCCTAGATCTGTGCCTCGACACAATCCTGTATCGGAGCTCTAAGGACAATTCCTTCGACCTCATGGCTTGGCAAGACAAGAAGTTTTAAGTGCCTTTGAACGTGGTATCGTAGTAGGTGCCAGGTTCTGCCCAATAGTTTCCTGTGTGTATCAAGAATGGTCCACCACCCATAGGACATCCAGCCATCTTGACACAACTTTGTGAAGCATTGGAGTCAACTTGGGCCAGCATCCCTGTGGAACGCTTTCGACACCTTTGTAGAGCTGATGCCTTGACCAATTGAATCCAAAAGTGGGAGTGCCACTCAATATTAGGAAGGTGTTGTTCAAGATATCATGCAAATGTTGCAGGTCTGTGGAGTTCCCTACATTTGCTATAATAATCTGTGCAGAATCTCGAACAGCATTGATCAAACTTGCATTATGTACTTTTAATGTAATCTCAGCTGAAATCCAGGTCATTTGGTTGTGCCATTAGATGATGTCACCATTGTTGTTGATTCTAAGCAATGTTGTGCTGCTATTTTTATTGACTTGGCCAAAGCTTTTGATACGGTACACCATTCCATTCTTGTGGTCTGGCTAAGGAGTATTGATGTCTCTGAGGGGTCTTTGGCCTGGTTTGCTAACTACCTCTCTCAAAGAGTGCAGTGTATAAAGTCAGAACATCTGCTGTGTCAGCCACTGCCTGTCACCAAAGAACTACCCCAAGGCTCAAACCTAGGCCCCACGCTCTTCTCAATTTACATCAACAACATAGCTCAGGCAGTAGGAAGCTAACCCTGATTCAGATGACCGTCCTACCCATGCTAGATTACGGAGACGTAATTTATAGATCGGAAGGTAAGGATGAAGGTAAGGCAGGTAAGGTTGCTCTCGAGCGGCTAGATGTTCTTTACCACTAGGCCATCAGATTTGCCACCAATGCTCCTTATAGGACACATCACTGCACTCTATACTCTGTAAACTGGCCATCTCTGTATACCCGTCGCAAGACCCACTGGTTGTTGCCTATTTATAAAACCCTCTTAGGCCTCACTCCCCCCTATCTGAGATACATACTGTAGCCCTCTTCCTCCACATAAAACACCCATTCTGCCAGTCAATTTCTCTCCTGATTTCCTCACTTCTGCACTGATGTAAAAACTCAGTTGAGGAATTGTACACTGTCGCTTTCAAGCTTGGTCATGATGACCAACATATTACAGCAGTGATGGGTTCAATGAAGAAAAAAGAAGGAACATTTCAGTTTACGTTCTGATTCAATTGAATTTAAATGGGAATGACCCCAACCCTGCATCACCATTTGTCAAACCCCGAGTCATGGTGATAGTGTCAAATAGTGGGAGTGCTCCTGTGGAGAGGACATATGCTGGCATAGCCATAATCTACCAGTAATAAAACCCAGATTCTAATCTTAACACAGCTCAGGGTTTACGTCAGAAGAGACCACTGGGTGACATGTCATCTACTGATTAGAAATCCTACAGGGGAGTGTGTGTGTTTGTGTGTGTTTGTGCTTGCGTGTGCAGATCAGTGCAGTGTCAGAGCAGAGGCCATGTTGTCCGACCTCGTTTTATCAACGTTACAACTGTAAAGCCTTCCAAAGGCTCAGGGCCAGAGCTGTGTGTGTCTGTCTTCCCTCTTCTGTTTCTTCCCTACCTCTTCTCTAGGTCCCCAAAGCACACACATCCCTGGGTCGCTCATCTTTTCAGTTCGCTGCATCTAGCGACTGGAACGAGCTGCAACAATCACTCAAACTGGACAGTTTTATCTCAATCTCTTCATTCAAAGCCTCAATCATGGACACTCTTACTGACAGTTGTGGCTGCTTTGCCTGATATATTGTTGTCTCTACCTTCTTGCCCTTTGTGCTGTTGTCTGTGCCCAATAATGTTTGTACCATGTTTTGTGCTGCTACCATTTTGGGTTGCTACCATGTTGTTGTCATGTTGTGTTGCTACCATGCTGTGTTGTCATGTGTTGCTGCCTTGCTATGTTGTTGTCTTAGGTCTCTCTTTATGTAGTGTTGTGTTGTCTCTCTTCTCGTGATGTGTGTTCTGTCCTATATTTATATCTTTTTTATTATTTTAATCCCAGCCCCCTTCCCCGCAGGAGGCCTTTTGCCTTCTGGTAGTCCGTCATTGTAAATAAGAATTTGTTCTTAACTGACTTCCCTAGTTAAATAAAGGTTAAATAAAATATTTAAATGATCCTCTCTCTTCCTCCTCTTTTCTCCTCCTCTTTCTCTTCCCTACCTCTCCTCTCTCTCGCCCTCTCTTCCTTCCTTCCTGCACCTCTTCTCCTTTCCTCCTCTCTCTTCTCCTTCTCTCACCTCTACAGAATAACAGGGTGGGTAGGCGTGCCCCTAATTACCTAGCTGGTTACCAAAGTTGGGGATCAATGAAAACAGGATGACAAATGGACCCTCCCCCCCACAGGACAGGGCTTGGCCATCTGGCTATCAGAAGGCTCCCTGCTAGGACAAGACAGGAGGACAGGCCCTTGTGTCTCCTCACTCCTCCCTTCCTTCAGGGCTGTTTGGGATCATTAGGATCATTATGAGGATCTTATGCTTTTTTTCTTATATGCAGCATATACATAGGATAGTTTGGGGTCAAGGGGGGGGGGGGGGTGGCCTTATTATATATATTTGGGAAACACAGACTGAAAGGGGGGTAGGGAGTGGAGCATCATTTCTTTGTTATTCTTGGTCTCATCTGTTCATCATTATAATGGATGAGTAATGAATAGTTCCAACTCGTCTTGCTCATCCCAATAAGATCAGCCACATTAGCCTGAAAAGATGAACTTGACAGACACACCCCCATATGTGTAGCAGTTTAACCATATATCAGCATATATGAATGTTGGGCTGGTTCAGAAACACCTGGAGGGGTGCGTTAAAGCTGAGCTCTGTGAAGGTTAAACAGCGCCACTGGTCGCTTTAGGTGCATTTATTATTGTTTTTGTTTTGTTTTTGGGGAGGCGATTATTCAGCAACGTAATAAGAAAACACTGTAGTACATCCATCATGCGTGCAGTGATGTGCAATTATGTCCGCGGGAATAAAACAGTGTTTGCTGGTTTGGTGTAACATATTTGTTGTTGTAATATCGCAACTGGATGTGGCAAAATCAGGAGTAACCCCATAAGCCCCCAAAAATTACTTGACAGACACACCCCCATAAGTGTAGCTAAAGCATATTTTACAGTTAGCCCACATGAAAAATACTACAGTATACTATAGAGTACTAACTACTGTGGAAGACCAGAGGGTTTGACCAAGACATTTCCACAGATCAGAGACAGATCAGTATTCACTGTGGTACTTTTGCTGAGGTTCTGCGACAACAACAAAAATATGCTAAAACACTACAGTGACTACTTATACCATAGTATACTATAGTATTTTTTTCATGTGGGAGGCTGTATCAGAAACACGCTGATAGATGCTTCAAAGCAACAAAATACTCATCTGAGAAGAACTTCCAGAACCACTTGAATGTTAATTTAAAGCAACTGCAGGAAGAGAGGTTACATATATTTTTGTCAGGTTTAATGAACTGACCCCAGTGCGGTGCTATAGGGCAATCAGCTAAAATCAATCAGCTGAATTGTATCAGTGATCAATCAGTGATCAGACTGTAGAGAATATATTGATCATTTAGAGTGGGATGGTGCTTGATAAGAGGAGGAGAAAGAGGCGAGAGAGATGGCAAGAAAGGGAACGGAGGGAGATAGGGATAGAGAAAAAGGTTGACATACAGAGATAAAAGTTGAGAGAGAGATAGAGGGTAATGGAAAGAGAGCAAGTGGTAGAGATGAAGAGAGAGAGTGAAATAGAAAATGGGATATTGAAAGCGTAAGGGAAGAAGAGGGGAAAAGAGACAGGAAGGTTATGAAAGCAAGCTCTCAGGGAGGCCCTCCTCCCTTCTCGTTCCATTCTCTCCTCTTTTCCCTCTCTTCCACTTGCACGTGGATCAGGGAATGCTGTTGTTTCATGTTGAGGTGACCTATTTTGGAATTCGTGAGAGAGCGCACATATCAGATGAGACTGCAGTCAAAGCTATAGATGGTCGAGATAAACAAACACAGACTATGATATCTCCCCTCGGATGTGTGTGTGTGTGTGTGTGTGTGTGTGTGTGTGTGTGTGTGTGTGTGTTTGCGTGCGTGCATGCATAGGTGGTATATTTTTGTAGGAATATTAAGGTGGCAGTGTCTCAAGGGGGGCAGTGGTCTCCTCTTCTCTCCTTTCACAGAACACAGCATTTAAGGAAGTACATTTAACTCTGAATGACCAGTGTATTGTACTCCAAACTGTTACGTTTAGGATATACCATAGTGTTACAGTTTGACATGATAGAAAGTAATATAAATAGCTTCGAACATGTATTTGCTGTTATGTCTCTGTACATGCATTACCTTCTTGTTCCTCTCTCTCTCTCTCTGTGTTTCCAGACTCCAGGTCAGGAGGTGTAGTGGAGATGCAGCCCAAGAAGTAGGGAGATTCTGGGGATGAGAAGTCCCTGTTCTCTCCCTGTCTTCCCCAGAGAACCAGGAGAACACTGGGACTCTCAAACAGGTAAAGGTCAGTCTTTGGTGTTTGTCTGCCATGTTAACATACGAATTAGAAGAAAATCAATACATAACAATTTGGTGGGTGCTTATATTTGTCCTATTTTACACATGTACAAGTGTGTATTAATTGGAAATGTGTTTTTTGCATATCCCAACTCCATTATCAACAGCAACCCTGGAGCAATTAGGGGAAGTGCCTTGCTCAAGGGCACAACAACAGATTGTTCACCCTGTTCCCTCAGGGATTCAAACTAGTGACATTCCAGTTACTGGCCCAATGCTCTAACCGCTAGGTTATCTGCCACCACGACCGCTAGGCTACCTGCCGCCACATATCAGTGTCCTGAAACTCAGCCATTTGTCCAAGTCACGTAGAAAGTTGTTCTCCCTCTCTTTCTCTCTCATTCAATTCAATTCAACAGGTTTTATTGGCATGGGAAACATATGTTTACATGTCATATTATGGCTATGTACAGTGTCGTGATGATGTATAAAAAGTTAAAGTAGTGTAAATATGGGCCTCCTGGGTGGTGCAGTGGTCTAGGGCACTGCATCGCAGTGCTAGCTGTGCCACCAGAGACTCTGGGTTCGAGCCCAGGCTCTGTCCATGGGATGACACAATTGGCCTAGCGTCGTCCGGGTTAGGTAGGGTTTGTCCGGTGTGTTTCTTGCCTATTTTAACTGCACACTTGTTGTTTGTGTTCAAAGATTTTATAATGTCGTATGTTTTTTCCCCAACACCACTTTCCATCAATTTGTATAGCAGACCCTCATGCCAAATAGATTCAATAGATTCAATTAGGGTGTGCAGGGTGAATACGTGGTCTGTCATATGATGATTTGGTAGAAAGCCAATTTGACATTTGCTCAGTAGATTGTTTACACTGAGGAAATGTACGAGTCTGCTGTTAATGATAATGCAGAGGATTTT